>NW_026853482.1:0-39970 GCF_026571515.1 Ruditapes philippinarum
TTTCATATTCATATAACATACCTGATTTATCCTTTTCACATTCTATTAACATACCTGATCTAGCCTTTTCATATTCTATATAACATACCTGATTAAGCCTTTTCATATTCTATATAACATATTGTTATAGCATTTTCATATTCTACATTTATATAACATACCTGATATAGCCTTTTCATATTCTATATAACATACCTGATTTAGCCTTTTCATATTCTATATAACATACCTGATTTAGCCATTTCAAATTCTATATAATATATCTGATTTAGCCTTTTCATATTATATATAACATACCTGATTTAGCCTCTTCAGTTTCTATATACCTGATCTAGCCTTTTCATATTCTATATAACATACCTGATCTAGCCTTTTCATATTCTATATAACATACCTGATATAGCCTTTTCATATTCTACATTTATATAACATACCTGATATAGCCTTTTCATATTCTATTTAACATACCTGATTTAGCCTTTTCATATTCTATATAACATACCTGATTTAGCCTTTTAAAATTCTATATAATATATCTGATTTAGCCTTTTCATATTATATATAACATACTTGATTTAACCTCTTCATATTCTATATAATATACCTGATCTAGCCTTTTCAAATTCTATATAATATATCTGATTTAGCCTTTTCATATTATATGACCGCCGCCATGAGAAAAGGGGCACTCGGGCAATTTTGACGCACCGTGAAAAAGTCCGGGAATAGTACGACCGCTTCGTTATTTCCGTAAACATTACAACAGGTTTGCTAAATGGTGATTTAAGTCCTGATTTTTATACCTAGAGGGTATTTTACCATCAGAAATGGATGAATTTGAGGTAATATATATATAACATGCAGTTATTGTTACAAATAAATTGATATTATGAAGAAAACTTGCTTTTAAACCACTCGTCTGCCGTGCGCAGAGAATATTTTTTTTAACATCATAAAAGATTGTATTTAAAACAAAAATCAATGTCTTTAAAACAAACAAATCAATTGATTTGTACGGATATAAACTTCAGTTATTTTTTTATGCTCCTAGAAGCCTTTATTGATCGATCTTTGAAAATTATGTTATTGACAGTTGTTTGTTGTCATACTGCTAAGCAACTAGGTAGTCTCCCTTGTTATCGATTTTTTTGGGTGAGTTCAAGATACACTAGAAAATTTACACCGTGTTTTGAATGTTGATGTGGTGGCCGTGGGGTTAAGCACCTTGCGTAGCATGCTCGCGGTCAGGGTTCAATCCTCGGCCGGGAAGTATTTTTTTTTTTATTGCTTATATTTTTTTTTTTTTTTCAGGAGCTGGATGGGTTGTTTCAGGTATTTGGCGTTGCTTCAGAAATTATGTCACAAAGCGATGATCATGAGGCGATCGAAAATCTTAGTCAGGAGTGGGACAGTGAAGAAGAAGAAGAAGATTTAGAAAATGCATTAGAAAATGTAGAAAATAGTATTTCGTCAAGAGTCCATGACTATATGAGCAACACACACTCTTGTAATTCTGAACAATCAGGGTCAGAGCTTGACGACAATAACACCAATGATAAAGATACATCTAACTGTGAGAATTTAAAACTGTGTAAATGCAAATCTAACTGCATGGATAGCTTTGAAGAAGACACAATTAATAACCATATATTGTCACTTAGAGAAATGGACAGGGGTGAGAAGGAAATGTTCATTATGGGAAGCCTTCAACAAGTAAGTGCTGATGAAACTTTGAAAGGTAAACGTAGAAAAAGGACAAGATTTAGGTACGTGTTTCAGGGAAAAAAGGTGTGCAAGGACGTGTTTTTATATATAAACAATATAGGAAAGAAATCGTTGAGGAACATCGTTGACCATTTTAGTATGAATGGGGCAGTACCACGTACCCATGGCAACACCGGACGAAGACCGCATCATGCTCTTGGATACAATGAGATCAGGTTTTGTGTTGACTGGTTGATATGGTATGCCGACATACATGGTTTACCCATGCCTGCAGCTCCGAGAGGACATGACGGAGAAGCTCCTATATTGCTGCCATCTAATCTCACAAAATGTAGTCTGCACACATTATATTCTCAAGCCTGTATAGAGTCTCAGGTTAGAAAGATTGGATTGTCATCGTTTAAGAACGTATGGAGTAATGTTGTGCCGCACATAAGAATAATGACTCCAAAAGATGATATTTGTTATAAGTGTGAACTTTTACACCACAAGGTTGTAGATGCTGTGACAGAGGACGCAAAATTAGATGCAGCAAATCATCTCCGTAAGAACACGTGCAGGTAAATTAATTGATTTATTTTTTTAAGTTGCTAAACGATGAACTTCATAATAAATGACAACATCCGTTGCTTTTATAATTGATGTTTCTTGATTTTGAAAGAAAAAAATATAAAACATACGTCACAAAATTTGATTAATGTTTATGCACTATATTTACAGGATGCAAAGGCTGAACGAGAAGTATATCAGACAGCAGTTGTCCAGGCAAGAGAAGAAATGTCAACTCACAGACGGCATGACAGACCAGTAACTCCAGTATCCGCAGATTTAAACAAAGTACGTTGCTATAATAGTTACATTCGATCGCTTCTTATTATGAATCTTACTTTTTAAAATAAATCACTAATATATTGTATGTATACTTTATTTGTAGCTTATGTCATGATAAAATATAATCAAATACCACAAATGAACTATCAAATTGCTACAGTATGAATGATAGATGAAGTGATGAAAGAGAATAAAGAAGGAAATAAATGCTGATAAAATTAAATTTGATAAATAAAATCGTTATGTTTGATAGCACATTCATCTAATCCAGGATTAGTTTAATCCATATTTTTTCATGTACGAATTTCATTTTTTTTCATTGAAATTTGAACCATGACTTTATTATTCAGCAACACATGACGATTCTGTATATTTAAATTTGTAAAATGATGACTGAAAATACATCATACGAGTACATTATGTAATACAAATAGCACTACAAATTTTCGTTGTTTTAGGTGCACTTTACGTTTGACTACAGCCAGTGCGTTACAATACCACATCATAGCCGGCAAATGGGTCCAATATATTTTGTGACCGGTAGAAAAATAAACATGCTCGGAATACGGGTAGATTCTACAGGAGAACAGTTTAACTACTTGATAGACGAGGATCAGTCAATAGGTATTTGCATTTGCATTACTTTATGCATTATAAATTCATTATACAATATTTTGTATGTATTTCTTTTAACAATTATTTTGTACGCAATTTCTATCTTACTTGTTAAAACAATATTTTCATATATACTGCACAGGTTTAGATGGTGGCGGAACTCACGGTCCAAACTCAGTGATTAGTATGCTTCACCACAGTCTCTCTAACTATGGATTTGGAGAAAAAGGTCTATATCTACATGCTGATAATTGTGGAGGTATGTTATTGAGTAAAGTATCGTTTTATACCGTATGAGCTTTGTATCATTTTTTTGTAACAACACCGCGAATATTCCTCTTTCTAAATCAGTGTAATAGTAGTATTAACAAAAAAAGCTTTTTTATATTTCTATTTACAGCTCAAAACAAAAATAGATTCACGCTGGCATACCTGAGTTGGAGAATAAATATGGGATTACATGAAAATATAACATTACTTATGGCTATCCCTGGACATACAAAGTAAGTTTCATGATTTTTTTACTTAATTAAATTAATGGTAGAGCGTCCCTTCATTCCATTGCAGAAAAATTCATGAGATGATATCTTATTAAAAACATTTATTCACGCTCATAAAGGATTAGTTTTTATCAAAAAATGAACAATTCAATTCCTTCGAATAAAGGACAAGTATGAATACTTTAATTGATGCACATGAAAAACAGAGTCGAAATTTAGTTAAAATACATTTTCTCAAGTATTGAGATACAAACTTGAAACTATTATTTTTCGTATTGAAGATGATAATGATTATATCAAAAGTAAAGTATTTGCATATGTAATGAAGTGTACGATCCTATGCCACGTACATGAATTTTCAAGCAATAAATTGATTTTTGCTTGAAACTGGCTAACTTGGTGCATTTTATAAAAAAAGTAAAAACGAATTTTCACAATGTTCACTAAACAACTACATATGTATTGCCATTATACGGAGAAATGAATATAAAAGTAGAGAATAACTCCTATTTTACTTATTTTATTATACGGAGAAAATATAAAATTATATACTGTACATTTATTTTAGATGTCTTGTTGATGGAGGGTTCGGGCGGATTAACAAGTTATTTAAAAGATCGGATTGTGAGAGTTTGAGCCAGTTTGCGGACATCGTGGAGAAATCGGCGAAAGACAATTTCGCTGTCCTGTACCGAAATGCAAATGGCGATCAATCATGGACTTGGTAAATTGTCCTTTTTATATTGACAAAAATTTTATTAACTCTATTCTTAAATCTGTCTCCTTATATGAGAATCGGTGTATTTGTAAGTTATGCACTTTAATTAAGGCCATATAATACATAGATAAGATTTACTGACGTAATGATGATTCCTGCTATTCACGATATTAAAGTATGCGTTTAAAGTAATAGAAATTTGGTAAAACATTGAAAAGATAAAATAGAGCACAGTTTTGCATTAAATACTGATATTTGAACGTTGAATTTCTTATTTGGTTTTACTTTTAACAATGTCGCATATAATCTTCAATTTGAGTAGGCTTAATGATCAGGCTGGACGTATTACAGTACTGGACACGCGAAACCCGCACAATTCGCGTATTCGCGGCGAACTCTCATGCTTTATAACGCGAGCGAATTCGCGGCAACTTGAGACAATCGCCGCGAATTCAACTCGCGGCGATTTTGCCGTGAACATTTGCCGCGATTCGCGGGGAATAATACATGTTCATTTGTATAATAAATGTAGATCTATTTATAAGTGTAGTCTGTGAACTTGAAACCAGATATACATGTACAAGTACGAAAATTAATTAGTAGATCTACATGAAGTTGTATCAAGAAAATCTTGTAATTTGCTAAAATGCCCTTTCTCTATTTATCTTTGATGCCAACAGCAAATATAAATAACCACGGCGAAATCAAATAACACCGTTAAAAACTTTCCGTGAATGGCGGAATCATGACCTCAATGTATAAATGCGACGCAGTACAAGTATGCGGCTCCATCTGCAGGTATAATAGTGTGCATGTACACGTGTAAAACTATTTTTAGGGGGGGGGGGGTACATATTGAGTTTAAAGTAGAGATATAAATATAATATATGTGTAAAAAGATATTTAGTTACATAAAAAGATACATAATTGATACGACATTAACTTGTTCATTTCTAAATGTAGTGGATCACCGGGACATTTCGTTCTCTCGGGTGATCATTACTCAATTTATTACACGTTTGTAAAAAATAACACACGCAAGATTTGCCTGCTATAATTTCTGAATGGCGGATATTTGCACCCCTGTTTTAAAAATGTTAAAATATTTAATTGTTAGTTACCGAAAATTATCGCCGATTGTTGAAATTCCATAGCGCTAAAAGACACAAAAACACTCGCGCAAAAAGAAGCATCCATAAATAAAAGGAATATAATGTTTCCATTGTTAAATAATAAATACAAAATTTACACACGAAATGACCTCTGACAAATGACTGGTCGGCTCTTCTGAAGAATCTGTGAATCTTTGATGTTTACACACCTGTAGTTGTTGCCGAATCATCAAAGAAATGCCGACACTCGATTGACTTTCACCTCTTTTTTATATATCAGAAAAAAACTGTCATTTCTTTTTGTCAAGGAATGATTACACATGTTTAATTATTGCTCAAGTAAAAAAATGTTGGATATTGATTGTGTAAATTATTGACATATTATTAATCGTAAGTGCATTTTGATTGTGATATTTTATTTACATTTTAATGATCTTGAAGATATTGTGCAATACTTGTGTCTGCTATCAAAACAATAATGCATATGAAAGGATATTTTTTTCGGTCAATGTTATGACCACGCTTCTACCAGAAATGTTTTATTGCATGGGCTTATAGTTTTTAATCAGTGTCGTCAGTCATAAACAAACGAACATGTACCCCAAAGCACATTAAAATCACCACATGGTAAACTAGTGACCATATAAATGCTTTACAAATATTCATTAATTTGAAAAAAAAAATTTAATCCCGTTTCCACACCTTAATTTGATACGTGCTATTATTAGTTAATTCAACTTAATTGCCGCGCGCATGCAGTACTGCGTGACGTAAGGAAAATATCCTTCCCTGGTTGGTCGCAATTTATGTAAATACTTTAAATAGTAACACCCTAATTTTATGCACAGAACCCGGGTGTAGATTTTCCGAGGTTTATGAAAAAAACCATGGAAACTGCTTCAAAAACCTTGGAAATAAACCAGTTTTACAAGGTTTTTTCTTAATTCCGAGGTTTTTTTTAAAACCTTGGAAACTTTGTCCAAGGTTTTTGTATAAAAATCCTTGGAAATAAAGAAAACCTTGGAAACTATCTTGGAATTAAACACTCTGCCAAAAATCAGCTCGGAAAAAGCTTGGAAATAAGAACTTTGTCATTTTTTTGCTCGGAAAAGAACTTAGAAAATTTACGTAAAATTTGTTGGAAACACTTTGCCAATATTTAGCTTGGAAATGACCTCGGATAATTGAACTTAACTAAATTTCATCTCGGAAAATGTTAAGACATAATCATGATTTAACTTATAATGGGCATCAAAAGCAATAATCAACAGTTAAAGCAAACTAAGATAACAACCCAACAGTAGATTGCCAATGGATATTTCTTAATCCATGGTCAGAGCAAACAATTGTCCAACAGCATGGAAAGGAGAGATTTGGTCCAGGGAATCAATTTTTAGTATGGACATTGTCAATGGCCAACTTCCTTTTCAATAAATTTGTACTTTAATCTTCTGAAGCCATTTTTGTGGGAGGAATCAATTAAAAAAATTTAAGTGTGAAAACATGGAAAAGTTAAAAACAATGTAAATTCCTTGTTGCCATAAAATACCTTTTATTAATGGCTATAAAGGAATTGTAACTAATCATAATAAGATAAAGATTATTCAAATAACTGATGATCAGAAAGACTTGAAAATTTTATTTTTTTTATTTTCATATTTTTTTTTATATTATTATTTATAATTATTGTTACTAGATATCTTCTCCATTTTTAAGAATAGATAAAAGAGCAAAACTTATAATTATACAAAAAGAAACAATCAGTGTTTATGTCTATTAGTTTCTAAATGCATCAGTATTTTTCCTGCAGTTTCTTTCTATATATAGACTTAACTTAAAGGGTTTCTTGACAGCCTGTAAGCAACACTGAAATAAGAATGCTATTAATCTTTAATATATGTTCTTATGCCATATAAAATAGTATATTCTACTAAGCAAGTCTGTGACATACATTCAGATTACAATTTACTCTGCCATTAATTATGTGTACAATAAACATAAATAGTTATTAATTGTCCTTTTAATATATAATTATGTACAATTAATGTGTAAAATATGTATGCTTGATACTTTCTTATAATTAAGATAAATAAATACTGCATCCACTAAGTTTTCACACACAGAATATAACACACTGATCAGATAAAACTAATGGCACCCCAGGTGGTTCCCTCTTATAATCTATGCATGATCAATCTTCTCATTGAGCATTCTGGGATAGACCAGATTGTTCCATGTGATTATTCAGGGGGAGTCTGGGTTTTTATACAATCCAAAACAATCTAAAATGACACTGCAACTGTGATTCTCTTATAATTTTCAAGTTTTACTTTTATTTATCATTTGATATATTTGTACCTTCAATAAAATTAATGTAAAAATAAAATGATGATGGCTTTGATATTTTGGGATCACCCCTGTTTCACATTATGATTGCCCCTTCAGTTATACTGTTGAAAAATTTGAATCTCAGACATTAATGGGTCAAGTGGTTATAGTTGGAAGTAGTGCAAAACCTGGATTTATTTTAAGCAATTTTGGACATATCTTGTTTTAAATGTTAGGGAGCATATTTTTGGAATTTTCAAAGAAAACATTTATCTAAGTGTGACAAGATTCAGGAAATGTTTGGTTGTTGTAATTGAACCTAAAGATCAATGACCTGGGGAAGATAAACAAAAGAAACATGATAGTAAAAAGGTTCAGGTAAATAATTTTAGATACATTTATGCATAAAATCTGTTGTTGTTTTTTTTTTCAAATAAGTATTAAATACAAACTATTTTAGATCTTTATTTTTAACCTAAATGTAAGCTAGTTTAAAATACAATTGTTTAGAGGATATTTTAAGAGTATTAATGTTATTTTTGTCTATGATTGTATTGAACAAGATGAGTGCATGAAACTATGATGACATTATTCATAAAACTTTCATCTTTCATCTATTATTTGAATCTACAAATTTTTAATTACAGAGTCAGCTTGTAAGCAAGTTTGCAAGACTGTTCCAAACTACAAGAAGATGGCAATCCAGCTTTGCTGTGTTTTATCATAGTATATCATTGGCATCCAGGCATCGATTAAGGAAGCCAACTGTAGACCAGGAAAGGCTTCAAGGAATATACTACAGTATGTTTTTGTTTTAAAACTAGGTTTTGAAAGGTAGTTTCAATTTGAAATTTGAATGAATGAAGGTTTCTGGAACTGATTTTTTTATTGATACTTTGTTGGAAATGCTGTTAATGTTACATGATGACTCTCCAGCTTTATTGATGCAGATGTCACTTTGAGCAGACAGATACAATTAGTGTAGGCAATCGGAATCACCTTATGAAAAGCGTTATTTTTTGCAATATTTTTAGAGTGCTTTAGGTTGTAACATCCAGTATGACATAATCTAAAATAATAGTAACAGACATCGTTTCTTTTCTAAACATCGCAGAATTGTCATACTGCTTACCAAAGTTTTCTTGAAATCCTGACACTAAATACTGATGAAGAAAAATAAGAAATCAACATGAAAAAAATTAAATTCACTATTTCAAAACAGTAGACCAATATTTAAAAGTAACTACAGAAAAGGTCATTTGAAAATATTAAAGCCTTCATTTTAATCAATGGTCTTGAACAACTTGTAATTCAAGTAATTTTGGATCACTCAAAAGATGTATTTCTTTTCACAAAAGTGCTGATTTTTTAAAACAATATATATCAACAGTGAACTGATATTTTTGTCTATGGAAACGTTTAAGGAATGTATCATTTTTTTTTATTGATTAATAAAAAAGAAATTAAATGATGTAATTCTGATTGCCTACACATACTGAACTGTCCTGAGTATAACCACAGGTGTTCCTTAATCCTGGGCTGGATAGCTCCCTCACAGGGAAGAAGCCCATCCTGGCTTCAGGAGTCAAAAATACAATGTTGTAAGGCAAGTAGTTTGAAGTCTTTGATCCTGACCACATGGAGAGGGAAGCGCCCAATGGAGAGGGAAGCGCCCAGTGGTGATTTTATATAATTGTTTTTCTAACTTCTTTCAATGGCTGTACTTTATTAAATGTTTACTTTATTTATTTCAGGAATTGTATCCTGGAGCATTTTCCACATGTGACCCCTGTGATGGTGAGGGAAAAACTAAGGGACATTTAAAAATCATGAAGGGTGAACAGGAATTCAAAAGATAGATATTTGAATACATTAAAATTTAACCGGATACCAACATATTATAACTGAACATTGAGTGTAATATTTACCATTAAAGACTTCCAACTTAACTTTTCATTTGTAGTGCATTACTATTTACTTCACACTGACATTAAATGTTTCAGTGAGTCATGTGATCATTTTTTGCTCTTATTACAAAGAAGTCCTCTTAATTCTTTAAAAGGACAATATAATTCATTAATTGCTCTTTTCAGAATATTTCATTGGATGTTATATTTTCTGATTTTCCATGGATATTCTAGAAATTTCCAAGGTTTTTGCTCAAATAAACCTTGGAAAATTCTCTGATGCCCTTAAGTAAGAATCCTCGAAAATATAACAGTATTCCCAGTTGTGAGAAACTTTCCGAGGTTTTCATTTAAAAACCTTGGAAAACAAACCACGGAAACACTTTAAAAATCCTTGGAAATCGTTCCAATACTCCGAGGTCACTCATTTTCCAAGGTTTTCTAAACAAAATCCTCGGAAATTATTTTACGAGGTTTTTATTCTGAAATCCTTGGAAATCGTTCCAATACTCCGAGGTCATACTTTTTACGAGGTTTTTTTAAAAAAAAACTCGGAAATTTTTTACAAGGTTTTTCACCCTCTCCCTATTTTTCCAAGGTTTTTTTAATAGCAAAGTTTTGCATTTTCTTGTTCCAATACTCCGAGGTTTTTTTCCAAGGATTTTAAGCCAAAAACCTTGGAAAATCTACACCCGGGTATGCCCTCATGAATGATCACTCGTTACTTTACATATTAAATGTGTGATTTAACTCCGATTTTATTTTTGTTTTCGAGGGAATTTTTTGGGTCAAATGCCCTGGCTGATTTGGCGGGAATAAAAAAAAATCTGATTTGCATCTTGCTACTCATCACCTACTCATGCACCTGGCATTTTTTACTCGTGAAATTGAAGGTAAAGAATGCCAATTTAAGTGATAAAACTTTTACAATTTTAAACAATCATAATTAGCGTATTAGACGTAATAATTAGTTACACCTGTGAATCGGTGCTAAATGTCGCTTTGCATTGTTCTAAAAATAGAATATGTGCGAAAGTAAACAATGGATTTTAATTACATTTGTATTATTATCAAAATAACAATTGGACAATTTGTTATCGTGCGTTCTTTGATGTAGTACCAATTACCTTTTGTAATTTCAATCTCGTTTTATTGTTAACTAATTTTCACCAGCACCTGATTGCTTTGTTTTAATATACAAAATGTATACGCTGTACATGTTCAAATGATAAATATTTATAAATATACAAGACGTGTACAAGATTTTTTTAAAGTTTTCAAAATTAAAGACCACGGGAATTAAGGACCAAGTAGTACTTTCTAATACAATTATTGCTGAAGATTCGCCGTAAATTACGGCGATACATCGCGGCGATTTTTCGTGACCCGCCACGAAATTCGGCAAACTTGCACGCGGCGATGTTTTACCGCGAAGTGTCCCGTCGCGACATAGACTACACTCGCGGCATAACGCGACTTTTGCGGGTTTCGCGTGTCCAGTACTGTAAGCTAAATGATTATTGTAGTGCTGAGTCGCGCTACATATTTTATTTCTTAATAAATCATTTTAGTCGTTTATTTTTTATAATAGGTATGACTGGAAATCGTATCTGACGAGATATTTTCTGCAGCTGAAAGGAATTCAAAAGTACCACAGCTTCAGATTTACAGCCGGAGACAAAACTGCGATATTTGTCAAAGAAAGGTCAAATAGTGACGAAATCCGCGTTCCATTGATGAGGAGAAACATTGTTCTGCCAGAAGGATCATTTCCCGATTCTATCCAGCCAGCTGGTTTAAGTCGTCAACGACGAGAATACCTTTACCGGCACGTTAGGAAATACGTGCGTCCTGCGTACCAAGATGAGACTTGTCCTCGACTTGCTGAGGAATGAACGTTGTGATATTAAAATTAAGTTAATCTGAACTGAAAAAGGAACAGTTGATTGTTTTGTTTCAGCGTGCATTATAACAAACAATAAAATAGTGTTTGTTTAAAACACACATTTTTCTCTTTAACTGTAGCCCGTTGTCACTATTTATTACTAAGACTCGTTGGAATTACGTTTGACGTCACGCAAATTTGATGATGATGTCGCAAATTTTTAGTTAAGGTGTGTTTAGTTAAATCGCTGTATCTTACTTAAAAATTCGAATATCGACATAAAATAAAAAGATTTACACAGACAAATAAAATTTCTACAAGATTATAATAAAAAATAAAAATCGTCAAAAATTGTCCGAGTGCCCCTTTTCTCGTGGCGGCGGCCATATAACATACCTGATTTAACCTCTTCATATTCTATATAATATACCTGATCTAGCCTTTTCATATTCTATATAACATACCTGATCTAGCCTTTTCATTTTACATATAACATACCTGATTTATCCTTTTCATATCTTAACTGTTTTTGTTGAGAATCTTCTACCTTGAGTCTTTTTATCTCCTACAACATAAATTATAATACAAATAAATGTCTATTGTTTACAGTAATATTGGTATTTTCAGTCAGTCCGTTTAACAGTGTCCTAAAATAATCAAAAACATCTAAAACAATTTCATTGCAACACAAAGAATTGTTCATTTCGACATTTTTGGTGCAATCATACAAAATTTTACAAATGGGTTCAACAAGATATTGGAATTGAGGGACAATAAAAAATTTTGCGTAGCGGTTTATGAAGAGATGTCGTTTAAGTAAAAGTTTACGGATGGATGCCGGACAAAAGGCGATAACAAAAGCTCACCATGTCACATTGCCATAGGTGTGCTAAAAACAAAACAGTCTAGTCCATTCTTATTTATGCTACCTTTACCCCAATTGATACACCCCTTTTTATTATAGATTTCTTATTTGCAGTCAAGTTTTTTAGCTGCTACATTTGAAACATGAAAGTTATGAAAACTGTATTAGCTTTATTAGCCAAAATACAATGAATACTCTAGGAAACTAGGCTTTTTGATCACTCACCCTAGATCAATTGCTAGAAAAGTCAAAATTAAGGTCATTGGTTCGTATTAAAAAATATCCCAAGAATATTTTTTTTTTTTTTTTGGGGGGGGGGGGGGGGGGGGGGGGGGGGGGGGGGGGGGGTTTACGTCACATCGACAGGTCATATCGATACGTTCCGTAAGCTAGTTGAATAGCTTCCTTACATAAAAGAATCCAAGTCCCTGTCGGGGATTCGAACCCACAGCGGTGAGGGGTAAGTGGTTTGAAGTCAACGACATTAACCACTCGGCCACGGACGCCCCTACCCCAAGAATAATATCTGTAAAGTTTGGTCAAAATCTTCCTTAAACAAGAGGGCCATGATGGCCCTGAGGTCGCTCACCTGTATATAGGCCCCCCCCCCAACCCCGGCGAATTTTTACCCAAGGGCTTTTATTTGTTTATTTGAACAGACTTGGTAGACACCCATAAGAAGATGTTTCATGCTAAACATCTAAGTTCTAGCTCATTGGGTTTTTTAAAAGAAGATTTTTAAAGTTTTTACTATACACATATAGTTAAAAACAATGACACCCCTGGGGCAGGGCCAGTTTTGACCCCCGGGCTTTTATTTGAACAAACTTTGTAGATATTTACTTAAAGATGTTTCATGCTTAATATCTAAACTCTAGCTATTTGGGTTTTTTCAAAGAAGATTTTTAAGTTTTTGCTATACACATATAAGGAAAATCAATGACCCCCCGGGCGTGGCCAGTTTTGACCCCAGGGCTTTTATGTGAACATACTTGGTAGACTCCCATTAGAACATGTTTCATGCTAAATATCTTAGCTCTAGCTCTTTGAGTTCTTTAAATGAAGATTTTTAAAGTTTTTACTATATGCATATAGGGAAAATCAATGACCCCCTGGGGCAAGGCCAATTTTGACCCCAGGGCTTTTATTTGAACAAACTTGGTAGACACTCATTAGAAGATGTTTCATGCTAAATATCTTAGCTCTAGCTCTTTGGGTTCTTTATAAGAAGATTTTTTAAATTTTTACTATATGCATATAGGGAAAATCTATGACCCGCTGGGGCGGGGTCAATTTTGACCCCAGGGCTTTTATTTGAACAAACTTGGTAGACATTCACTAGAAGATGATTCATACCAAATATCTAAGCTCTAGCTCTTTTGGTTCTTTAAAAGAAGATTTTTTAAGTTTTTACTATATGCATATAGGGAAAATCAATGACTCCCCGGGGTGGGGCCAATTTTGACCACAGGGCTTTAATTTGAACAAACTTGGTAGACACTCACTAGAAGATCTTTCATGCATAATATCTTAGCTCTAGCTCTTTGGGTTCTTTAAAAGAAGACTTTTTAAGTTTTTACTATATGCATATAGGGAAAATCAATGACCCCCTGGGGCGGGGCCAATTTTGACCCCAGGGCTTTTATTTGAACAAACTTGGTAGACATTCACTAGAAGATGTTTCATGCTTAATATCTAAGCTCTAGCTCTAACAGTTCTTTAAAAGAAGATTTTTTAAGTTTTTACTATATGCATTTAGGGAAAATCAATGACACCCCGGGGCCGAGCCAATTTTGACCCAAGGGCTTTTATTTGAACAAACTTGGTAGACACTCACTAGAAGATGTTTCATGCTTAATATCTAAGCTCTAGCTCTTACGGTTCTTTAAAAGAAGATTTTTTAAGTTTTTACTATATGCATATAGGGAAAATCAATGACCCCCCCCGGGGCGGGGCCAATTTTGACCCCAGGGCTTTTATTTGAACAAACTTGGTAGACACTTATTATAACATGTTACATGCTAAATATCTTAGCTCTAACTCTTTTGGTTCTTTAAAAGAAGATTTTTTAAGTTTTTACTATATGCATATAGGGAAAATCAATGACCCCCTGGGGCGGGCCAATTTTGACCCAAGGGCTTTTATTTGAACAAACTTGGTAGACACCTATAAGAACATGTTTGATGCTCAATATCTTAGCCATAGCTCTTTGAGTTCTTTAAAAGAAGATTTTTTAAATTTTTACTATATGCATATAGGGAAAATCAATGACCCCCCGGGGCGGGGCCAATTTTGACCCCAGGGCTTTTATTTGAACAAACTTGGTAGACACTCACTAGAAGATGTTTCATGTCAAATACCTAAGCTCTAGCTCTTATGGTTTTTTAAAGAAGATATTTTATTTTATTTTTTTCGGTTGCCATGGCAACCAGAGTTCTGCATGGGTTTAAATTCTTTGAACAATTTTTAAAGGTGACCACCAAAGGAACATTCCTGTGAAGTTTGGATCAAATTGGCTTAGTGGTTTATGAGGAAATGTGACATTTAAAGTAAAAGTTTACGGACGGACGACGGACGGATGGACGCCGGACGAAAAGCGATCACAAAAGCTCACCCTGTCACTTTGTGACAGGTGAGCTAAAAATTTGAACTGAATCAGGTGGTCTTTAAAGTGGAAAAGCGGTTCTTCTTTATTCTGGATCATGTAACCATTGACATAAAGAACCTTGTAAAAAATAGTCTTAATAAGGGGGTGGTCTTAATTCAGGGTGGTCAAAAGTAGGGATTCTACTTAACATTGAATGTAATCAATTATTAATCAATTACTCTATTCATAGTCAAAGTCTTAAAGTAATTGTAATTTAATTGATTACAGAGGCAAGTCTGAGTAATCAATAATAATCAATCACAATAAAATGTGAAAGTAATTGTAATTAAATCAATTACTGATCAATGTAATCATCCCCGGGTCTGGATAATAGTTCCTTATCAGGGCACATCATTTCAAAGAAAATTCTCATAAAGGTATAGGAAATAAGTGAGGTGGTACGAAAAATTAAATATTTCAAACAAGAGGGCCATGATGGCCCTGAGGTCGCTCACCTGTATGTAGCCCCCCCCCACCCCCAGGCCAATTTTTACCCAAGGGCTTTTATTTGTTTATTGGTACTTTATTGGACTTGGTAGACACCCATAAGAAGATGTTTCATGCTTAATATCTAAACTCTAGCTATTTGGGTTTTTTCAAAGAAGATTTTAAAGTTTTTGCTATACACATATAAGGAAAATCAATGACCCCCCGGGCGGTGCCAATTTTGACCCCAGGCCTTTTATTTGAACAAACTTGGTAGACACCCATTAGAAGATGTTTCATGCTAAATATCTTAGCTCTAGCTCTTTGGGTTCTTTAAAAGAAGATTTTTTAAGTTTTTACTATATGCATATAGGGAAAATCTATGACCCCCTGGGGCGTGGTCAATTTTGACCCCAGGGCTTTTATTTGAACAAACTTGGTAGACATTCACTAGAAGACGTTTCATGCCAAATATCTAAGCTCTAGCTCTTATGGTTCTTTAAAGAAGATTTTTTAAGTTTTTACTATATGCATATAGGGAAAATCAATGACCCCCCTGGGCGGGGCCAATTTTGACCCCAGGGCTTTAATTTGAACAAACTTGGTAGACACTCACTAGAAGATGTTTCATGCTTAATATCTTAGCTCTAGCTCTTTGGGTTCTTTAAAAGAAGATTTTTTAAGTTTTTACTATATGCATATAGGGAAAATCAATGACCCCCTGGGGCGGGGCCAATTTTGACCCCAGGGCTTTTATTTGAACAAACTTGGTAGACATTCACTAGAAGATGTTTCATGCCAAATATCTAAGCTCTAGCTCTTACGGTTCTTTAAAAAAAAAATGTTAAGTTTTTACTATATGCATATAGGGAAAATCAATGACCCCCTGGGGCGGGGCCAATTTTGACCACAGGGCTTTTATTTGAACAAACTTGGTAGACATTCACTAGAAGATGTTTCATGCCAAATATCTAAGCTCTAGCTCTTACGGTTCTTTAAAAAAAAAATTTTAAGTTTTTACTATATGCATATAGGGAAAATCAATGACCCCCGGGGCGGGGCCAATTTTGACCCCAGGGCTTTTATTTGAACAAACTTGGTAGACATTCACTAGAAGATGTTTCATGCCAAATATCTAAGCTCTAGCTCTTACGGTTCTTTAAAAAAAAAATTTTAAGTTTTTACTATATGCATATAGGGAAAATCAATGACCCCCGGGGCGGGGCCAATTTTGACCCCAGGGCTTTTATTTGAACAAACTTGGTAGACATTCACTAGAAGATGTTTCATGCCAAATATCTAAGCTCTAGCTCTTACGGTTCTTTAAAAAAAAAATTTTAAGTTTTTACTATATACATATAGGGAAAATCAATGACCCCCGGGGCGGGGCCAATTTTGACCCCAGGGCTTTTATTTGAACAAACTTGGTAGACACTCACTAGAAGATGTTTCATGCCAAATATCTTAGCTCTAGCTCTTTGGGTTCTTTCAAAGAAGATTTTTTAAGTTTTTACTATATGCATATAGGGAAAATCAATGACTCCCTGGGGCGGGGCCAATTTTGACCCCAGGGCTTTTATTTGAACAAACTTGGTAGACACTCACTAGAAGATGTTTCATGCCAAATATCTAAGCTCTAGCTCTTAGGGTTGTTTAAAAGAAGATATTTAAAGATTTTTCTTTCGGTTGCCATGGCAACCAGAGTTCTGCATGGAATTAAATTCTTTGAACAATTTTTAAAGGTGACCACCAAAGGAACATTCCTGTGAAGTTTGGATGAAATTGGCTCAGTGGTTTATGAGGAGATGTCATTTAAAGCAAAAGTTTACGGACGGACGACGGACGGACTGACGCCGGACGAAAAGCGATCACAAAAGCTCACCCTGTCACTTTGTGACAGGTGAGCTAAAAAAGGGCATAATTCTGTCAATATCCACAGGGTGATTTGAAAAACTTAACCAAAAGTGTTGGACAGATGTCAAAATCCAAGTGAGTTGAATATTAATATAACATGTTATATGCGATTAATGATGAATTTTGCAGCATTTATCACCATATTTCTACTGTGTAACTAATGACAAGAGGGCCATGATGGCCCTGAAGTCGCTCACCTGTATATAGGCCCCCGGAGCGGGGCCAGATTAAACCCCAGGGCTTTTCTTTGAAAAAAACTTGCTAGATACCCATTAGAAGATGTTTCATGCTAAACATCTAAGGTCTAGCTCGTTGGGTTTTTTAAAAGAAGATTTTTTCAAGTTTTTTCTTCACACATATAGTTAAAAACAATGATACACCTGGGGCAGGGCCAGTTTTGACCCCAGGGCTTTTATCTTAACAATCTTTGTAGACACTATCTAGAAAATGTTTCATGCTTAATATCTAAACTCTAGCTATTCGGGTTTTTTCAAAGAAGATTTTTAAGTTTTTGCTATACACATATAAGGAAAATCAATACATTGCGGACAGGACATTCTTTAGCAATTGAGAAGAAAAGCTTTTTTTTGTCAAGGTCCCTGTGACCTTGACCTTTGACCCAGTGACCTCAAAGTCAATAGGGGTCACCTTATAGTCATGATCAACATCCATGCCAAATATGAAGACTGTGGGTCAAAGGAGTCTAAAGTAAATGGGTGGACAAACTTTTTGAAGTCAAAGTCCCTATGACCTTGACCTTTTGATCCATGACCTCAAAATCACAAGGGTCATCTACTTATTCATGATCAACATCCATGCCAAATATGAAGACCTGTGGGTCAAAAGAAATCTAAAGTTATTGGGCAGACAAAATTTTTTTTGAAGTCAAAGTCCCTTGACCTTGACCTTTTGGACCTGGTTGACCTTTCAAAATCAATAGGGGTCCATCTACTAATCATGACTAACCTCCATGCCAAACATGAAAGACTGTGGGTCAAAGGAAATCTTAAGTTATAGGGCGGACAAGCTTTTTGAAGTCAAGGCCCCTGTGACCTTGACCTTTGGACCTGGTGACCTCAAATTTCAATAGGGGTCATCTTTCTAATCCATGACTAACCTCCATGCCAAATATGAAAGACTGTGGGTCAAAGGAATCTTTAAGTTATTGGGCGGACAAGCTTTTTGAAGTCAAGGCCCCTTGTGGACCTTTGACCTGGTGACCTCAAAGTCAAAAGGGGTCAACCTACTAATCATGACTAACCTCAATGCCAAATATGAAGACTTATGGGTCAAAAGGAATCTTAAGTTATTGGGCGGACAAGCTTTTTGAAGTCAAGGCCCCTGTGACCTTGACCTTTGACCTGATTGACCTCAAAATCAATACGGGGTCATCTACAAATCACAAATGACTAACCTCCATGCCAAATATGAGGACTATGGGTCAAAGGAATCTTAAGGTGACAACTGAGTCAATTATCACTGAAAAATATGTAAAATGAGATTTTTTGCTAAGTAGTTTATCAACCTTTTTTCTGAACACGATTCGTGATTTAATTTTGGAAAAGCAGTGAGTCCAAAAAAATGTGTTTTTAAAACGATTTAAAACGGTACCTATACTTATTTGTTATCTGCTATTCGCGTAAACCTGTCGATTATCGATAACGCTCCGCCCCCTGTTGAGGCATCAATGAGGGAAATCGGTAGTTCCATATATCCGTGAATTACAGGTCCATACCTGGTCCATACTTCTCGTAAATACATGTATCGTTCATCTACCGTACATCTTTTATGAATATCTCAACATTTAGCCCTTTTTTATAAATTAAGAAATTTGTCGGCCAATGTACGTAACATAACGTATGAAACATAAATAATTAAGCCATAGCGGCAAATCGCACGACCACGGGGTTGATTAAAAATGTAGTTGCTAAAAATATCCATAATGTGTGAAAATAATTTGTCTATCCCGTTAATCTGATATATATATAACATTGAGTTGATAGACTTTTGTACGGATTCAAGGGCTTACTTTACATTCAACCTCGTTTTTCTAACAATGTGAAGTAAAACAACAACAGACAACATTTTTTTATCGTGAACGCTTATATGACTTGTGGTAAGGTGTCCCTGACAAATTTCTAAAACCATTTTAGATTGTCTAAGGATGATTATTTCTCTATGAATAAAAAAAGATATTAAAATATAATTCTCAGTGAAAATAAATTGTTCGCCAGTTTTAATCCGACAACAATACTAATAAATCTGGGACAAAAGTATGAAATTTATTGTCTATTCCCGGTAGAAACTGGATCTCTATGCCGTGCATAGATGATATTCATTGATAATAGAAGTCAAGAAGGCCACATCATAATGATCGAGTAATGCCTTTTTATTTTCTATTAAAATTATGTGAAGCATTATCAATTTTGGTGGAAAAAAATATATACTATCCCGTTCTTATTTGTACATCTACCATGGACTTTAAAAGACTGTCAGAAGCTCAGTTTTTTTGTTATTTTATTTTATATTTTTAAACGGAAATTCATACACGAATACACAGGCAGAGTGAGCACTGGTATAATACAATAATAATGCCTTGATGATTAATAATAATAATTAGAACTTCAGATAGGAAACATTAAAATACCGCCCGCTAGCGTGCGCAAATGCGTTCCATTTGCCCCCACTGAGTGCCCTCAAATTTTACCGATAGTCACTTTGGACATGTGCGACAGATACCAGACGAACAGTAAAATCACGTTAAGAATTTGAAGAAATTTCGGCTATAAAACTGATATTAATCAGCAGCTTTTTAATTGGTCAGATGTCACTGGGTCATAAAATGTTGTTAGAGTAATGTTATCCCATCGCAACTTGTGACCCTCTCTTTGGTGCGATTTATTTGTGTGATTATGCAATTATTTAGCGTGAAAACGTAGCGGTCCGGAGAGAACAGCCGATTTGATGCGGGTCGGACTAACTTTGAATCGGCATAACTTTTTTAATAATCAAGCAATTAACATGCGGTTTTAAAGCACATGAAAGGAAATTCATTTACGGAGGGAACCTGGTGTCAGGGATTTTTGTTTGCTCAATCAGCGACTTAATTATCTTTTAATTTACGAATATGTATGGTGAAAAAAGTCGCATATTTTGTTTGACGTTACGTAATATTTTTTTGAGAAAAGATATAAAAAATTTGAGACACGGTTCCCCAGATAATATAAGTATGGTTATTTTCCAAAAGTTTGATGACAAAAAAATAATCAAGAGCTGTCGGTAGGACAGCATGCTCGACTATTCTTAGTGCTTGATAGTAAAAAAAATGCCTGATACAGTTACCTCCTCCTGTTTACAGGTTGGGGTCATGATGGTGAACAAGTGTGCAAAGTTTCAAAGCCATATGTCAATGGACTTTGAAAATATTTGAACTATTACAAAACTTTAACGTAAATTCTAAGTCGAAAAAGGGGCATAATTCTGTCAAAATGCTTGATAGAGTTACCTCCTCCTGTTTACAGGTTGGGGTCATGATGTTTGAACAAGTGTGCAAAGTTTCAAAGCCATATGTCAATGGACTTTGAAAATATTTGAACTATTACAAAAACTTTAACGTAAATTCTAAGTCGAAAAAGGGGCATAATTCTGTCAAAATGCTTAATAGAGTTACCTCCTGCTGTCTACAGGTTGGGGTCATGATGTTGAACAAGTGTGCAAAGTTTCAAAGCCATATGTCTATGGACTTTGAAAATATTTGAACTATTACAAAAACTTTAACGTAAATTCTAAGTCGAAAAAAGGGCATAATTCTGTCAAAATGCTTGATAGAGTTACCTCCTCCTGTCTACAGGTTGGGGTCATGATGGTGAACAAGTGTGCAAAGTTTCAAAGCCATATGTCAATGGACTTTGAAAATATTTGAACTATTACAAAAACTTTAACGTAAATTCTAAGTCGAAAAAGGGGCATAATTCTGTCAAAATACTTGATAGAGTTACCTCCTCCTGTCTACAGGTTGGGGTCATGATGGTGAACAAGTGTGCAAAGTTTCAAAGCCATATGTCAATGGACTTTGAAAATATTTGAACTATTACAAAAACTTTAACGTAAATTCTAAGTCGAAAAAGGGGCATAATTCTGTCAAAATGCTTGATAGAGTTACCTCCTCCTGTCTACAGGTTGGGGTCATGATGGTGAACAAGTGTGCAAAGTTTCAAAGCCATATGTCAATGGACTTTGAAAATATTTGAACTATTACAAAAACTTTAACGTAAATTCTAAGTCGAAAAAGGGGCATAATTCTGTCAAAATGCTTAATAGAGTTACCTCCTGCTGTCTACAGGTTGGGTCATGATGGTGAACAAGTGTGCAAAGTTTCAAAGCCATATGTCAATGGACTTTTGAAAATATTTGAACTATTACAAAAACTTTAACGTAAATTCTAAGTCGAAAAAGGGGCATAATTCTGTCAAAATACTTGATAGAGTTACCTCCTCCTGTCTACAGGTTGGGGTCATGATGGTGAACAAGTGTGCAAAGTTTCAAAGCCATATGTCAATGGACTTTGAAAATATTTGAACTATTACAAAAACTTTAACGTAAATTCTAAGTCGAAAAAGGGGCATAATTCTGTCAAAATGCTTGATAGAGTTACCTCCTCCTGTCTACAGGTTGGGGTCATGATGGTGAACAAGTGTGCAAAGTTTCAAAGCCATATGTCAATGGACTTTGAAAAATATTTGAAACTATTACAAAAACTTTAACATAAGTGGTTACGCCGACGCCGACGCTCGGTGACTGCAATAGCTCTACTTAATTCTTATCGAATAGTCGAGCTAAAATGACTTTTGATATGACGATTTTAAAATTTTTAGGAATTTTTATTTCTAAAATCAATCATTTACAAAGGCATTTTTTTTCAAATATGTTATTTTTATGATGATCAACGACATTTAATGCACAAGATTAATTGAATAACAATTATTTACTTAAAATAACTTGGTTTAAATGACATTTATGTTGAGTACCACGGAAAGTGTCTGTTGTCACCTTAAGTTATTGTGGACGAAGCTTTTTTTGATAGTCTAAGGCCCCTGTGATCCTTTTGACCTGATGACGCTCAAAATCAAATAGGGGTTCATCTTACTAATCATTGACTTACCTCCAGATGCCAAATTATGAAGACTATGGGTCAAAGGAATCTTAAAAGTTATTGGGGGCGGACAAGCTTTTTGGAAGTCAAGGCCCCTGTGCACTTTGACCTTTGACCTGGTGACCTCAATAATCAAACAAATGGTCACTTCTAACTAATTCATGACTAACCTCCATGCCAAAATATTGGACGACTGTACGGTGCAAAGGAATCTTTTAAGTTATTGGGCGGACAAGCTTTTTGAAGTCAAGGCCCCTGTGACCTTGAACCTTTTTAACCTGGTGACGGCTCAAAATCTAATTAGGGGGGTCACTTCTAGCTAGTCATTGACTAACCTCCATGGCCGAAATATGAAGACTGTAGGTCAAAGGTAATCTTAAGTTTTTATTGGGCGGACAGAGCTTTTTTTAAGTCAAGCCACTGTGACCTTACCTTTGGACTTTAGTGACCGTCAAAATCCAATAGGGTTTTTCATCGTCAACTAATCAGACTAAACCCTCCAGCCAAATTTGGAAGGGACTAAGGTCAAAAATCATCTAAGTTTATTGGGCGGAAACAAGAAAAAACGACTGGACGCCGGAGGAAACGCTGATTCCAGTATAGAGCCCCCTTAACAACTTTGTTGTGGCGGGGGTATAATATAAGCATGCCAATCAGTCTTATTGTATGTATCGAGCTCTTTTTGACGCGAGATTCACAGAGGCCCTGCGGACTTTATATGTCATCCGTTATCGACGCGGAGTCATCTTTGTGTACAAGAAACTTTATAATTCACTGGTAGTCACGCTTTTTGTATTACTCGTTACTCGCAGAATTTGAAAATTCCTCGTTATCTGTAAACTGTACATGAAACGGTATAATTAATAACCGTAAAACAAACAGTTATGCATGTACAAGTGTATCAACATGTATGGTACCCGATATAATCAACTGGCAACAAACATAGAAACACATTCACCTCTTTTGCTCTGGGTTCTCAAGAAAACAGTAAATTTCCTTTTCATCTCTGTACGTTCTTTTTCTCAGCTTCTGACATCTGTGCTTCAAAGTTCAGTTTTAAATTTATTTTTCCAGGTTCCTCATATTCTTCTTCTAGACTTTAGTTGCAGCTATTTTCTGTTGATTTTCAAAAAAACTTTTTTGACATTTCATCTTTAATTTGCCTCAGGATATCTTCAAAGTCTTCAGTAGTAATGATGAAGTCCTTTTTTCTTCAGCTGATTGAAAAAATATAATCAGTTAGGCCTATATTACATTTTATATCATAAAAAAATGCAGCTATGTGATTTAAAAGATAATTTACTCTTCTATAACAACATTTATTATATACATAGGTAAGATTTCAAAAAATTAATCCCTCTAAATGGGGTTTTTATTTTAAAAACTCTAATGCTTTTTCTGAGGGCCCTTCTAAAATCTTCTTTTAAAAGGCAGGATGTCTGGTATAGTCATTGATTGCCAGAATTCTCTATTTTCTTCACATTTGTTTTTCCTTACCTGTTACTAACAAGCTTTAAGATCCATAATTTGTATTTGTAGGTATTTCATTTTGATTTCATTTCAAATATAATTAACTTAAGGGGCAGTTATTACTTTAAATTTTTGACTTAAATGAAGTAAACCCACTTCGTGCACTTTTTTCTATTTAACTCCTGTAAATTTTTAGTAAAAATGTGCTTAATTTTCAAAGTTATGATAATTTAACTCTTTAAAGGTTTTTCAAAACTTAAAATTAATTATGGTCACTTACATCCTTGAAGTTTCCTGACATGCTTGTTGTGCTCTTGTTGAATGTAAAAGTTTTCTTTAACCATCTTGTAGAACAGCTATCATGTCATCAATATAACAATTTAGCCTTGGGCCTCTCCTCTAACTCTCAATATTACTCGCGTGAAAAATTTCGTTTTCGGTTTACTGGCCGTACCTAATATACAGAAAAACAAATAATACAACATTCATATAAAATACAGTGTTCAGCAATGAGACTAAAAACACCAATTCCTAAGTTGGGACGAATTCAAAACTGTATTTTAAAGGAGTTTACTTTAAAATACTTAACATAATTTAATCATTATCATTAAATTGTGTTTAAACCGCAGAGTTATATAAAAGCAAAGGGGAATGGAAATGGTGTCTTTTGAATAAATTTCTTATAATTACTTTTCTGAAGTAACAGTTTTACTCTTGTTCGCATTTGCTTATAAAGCACAAATAATTACTTCTGTTCATTTTACAGTAAAGCTTAAAAAATACAAAAATTTGTTGTTTTCCCACCCTTAAAAAATTATCAGCTAAAGCCAAAAAAAAATTTGTTAAAGCAAACAAAAAACTATTTTTAAATACAATTTATGCATTAACAATTTTGAAATCATTATTCATAATGTGGGCAAACTGTTTCTCTGACAAAATTAACTGCGATTAACCCCTCATAGTCACCTTAGTGCAGTAATGGGTTTAAAGCTCCTATAAAAAATTTTCAATAAGGGAGTTTATATAACCAACAAGATTTTTGTAAAACATGTATGCCCCCTATTGACAGCCAATTAGGTCATGTGATCAGGTTATTATGCATGACTTCTGACCCAGTGAACAAACAATTAATAAGGGTTATTTAGTATTCTACTGTTCATGACTAAGTCCACAATGTAACAAAGGTAATAATAATCATTTGTGACCCCACTTAGGTTGTTGTGCAGCAAAATTTAAGTTTATTACAAAATCTTACCAAATAATATATGCATTAAATTTGTTGAAATCATGCCAGGCCTCATTAATGACAAGCCAAGTTGGGTTACCATAAGAACCTTCAAAATGTGTATACCAAAAAGCCATTTTTTAAAGGTTTAATATAAAAATATCAACCAAATTCAACTTGAGTTGTGAGTTATTGGTCAGAAACCGTCAATTAAAAGTACAAGGTCCAAAATGACATTGACCCCTTGGGACTCCAAAAATCCAATAGGGGTCACCTAACTGGTCATGACCAATCCACCATACCAAGTTTGAAGTTCCTAGGCCAAGCGTTCCCTTTAGTTTATTGATTGGAAACCGTTTTTACCTTACCACAAGGTCAATGTGATCTTGGACCCTTTGACCCCAAAAATCAATAGGGGTCATCTGCTGGTCCATGACCAATCACCATTACTAAGTTTGAAGTTCTAGCCTAAAAGCGTGCTTTTAGTATTTGATCGGAAACTGTTTTTTACCTACAAGGTCCAATTTTGTGACCTTTTAACCTTTGACCCCCTTGACCCCAAAAAATCAACAGGGGTATCTACTGGTCCCATTGGACCAATCACCCATACCAAGTTTGAAAGTTCCTTTAGGCCAAAGGGTTCTTAGTTATCACTCGGAAACCCCATTTGGGTCTACGGAATGACATAACCGACAAATGCAAAGCAATATACCCCCTCTTCTTTGAAGTTGGGGGCATAAAAACTACACTAAGCCTAAGGTAAAACAATGATTCTTCTTTTAACTTTTTTTACCAATTTTAAACAAGACAACATTTTAATCTTACAGTAAAGCCTAAATCCTACAAAAATTTAAAATAAACATATATAGTATACAAATTTGGATTACCTTTAAAAAAAAAATTGTTTGGTTTGTAACATTGCATCCAATATGGCTTATCGAAAGGGTACTTGTTTTTTATATCAACATTTGAAAAGCCAAACCCAGTGCAATTCCCAGTGTCGACTGCTGATGTCTTGTCCCCTTGTTACCCAGGAGCAAATTTATAAAACATTTGCAAACGTTCCAGGTTTTTGTCGAAAACCAACTTTTGGTTTTTTGGGCCCATCACTTGTTTTCCAAAAAGGTACTGGGTGGCAAATTGATGCCATGATTTACTGTATAATGCCTGTCATTAAAGATGGGCACCACATTACATTGGTTTGGAACAGGGTCCTCTTATTATTAGGAAAACAACAGTTACATTTATCTTGATGAGGGAACATAATCCCCTTTTGAGACTCGGACATTGATTTTTGGCTGGAGAGTTGTTATCTGAACAGGCCGCTACATGCGTACGTTTGGGTTGAGGAGTTCTTTGTTTGTTGTATTTTGTTTATAATATCGCTGTGCTGCTGGTCTTCCTATGTCATCAACAAAATGGCGCTAGTTCCCTCTTCTTTAAGATAACCCAAGCCTAGGCCAGCCTTAACCCACTGCCCGGGTATTTGTTGTTCTTTATATGTATCTCAATGTGCCATCTTGATTTCTAGAAAGAAAAAAAAAATATTTTTTTAACTACTTTGGTTTAAGAATCCAAGGAAAACCAGGCATTAACTATGACTGATCACAAACACTTGTACATGTATGCCCTGAAAGCTGGGTCCAGTTAAGGGACAATGAACTTTGACTTATAAGGCCTAAAAAAAAAAAATTGATGTGTTTCTGGTGGCGAGGGGAAAAAAAAGTAGGGTCGGTTAGGTCGGACTCTTTTTTTTTTTTTTTGGTAGTTCAATCAACGATTGTAGCTATGTCAGATTACGGATTATATGTACTTTAAATTATATTCTATAGCATATAAAAGTACTTAAAATGTTTAGACTACCAAAAACCTAGTGTCTTCAATATTTTATTTTGAAATAAATTTTAAAACCAATGGCATGACTCGACTTTCGTTTTCATTTTTTTTATTCTTACCGAAAGCAACTGGCTTCAAATTTTAATATTTATCACTCTTAACATGGAACCATGTACGTGCGAAAAATGTTTTGAGCTGTTTTGCTGCCAGGTCTATTAATTTGATTTCCTGTTTTGCCAAACTATGATCGTATTTTTAAAGAAAATCGGCCAGCAGTGACACTTCGGGCTGCTTGTTGTGCCGCCATAATGTTAGCCGTGTGCGTATAATAGGTAATTGGAACCCGAATCGTCTGTGCCTCACATCGTGTTGTCGACTCGCAATACTAAAAACCCGTCTTCGGTACAGTCGGTACGGGGGCCATTATTTTTTTGTACATCGATAAAAAACTTTGGGTCGGCGCTAAAAAATAGGGTCGGTCGGGCCACCGGAACACAACATTTTATTTTTTAGGCCTAATGAAAGCATTGTTACAATCTCTAGAGGGCCATATTGGCCCTCGACATTTTGTTGTGTTAGAAATGTTCATATACAGAAGTAGATATTATTTGGGCCACATTGAGGGGCCAAAATCAATTCAAACAATTTCTAGTCACGTTTGGTCGAGTCCATTGGTCCGAAAGAGTTCAACGTGGTAAAGTCACGTGGTGAAGTCACATGGTGGAGTCACGTGGTTGAGACACGTGGTGGAGTCACGATGTGGCCGTCATGTGCTGGTGGTGTCACGTGCTGGTGGTGTCTTGTCCTTAAGTTCTGTTATAATATTAAGTTGATGCCCTTCAATAATAGCAAAGTTACAGCCAGTTACAGCAAAAAACAATGAAAAAGGTAAAGGTCATTAAATGAGTGAAGGTCAAGGTCTGTCTGGTTATTTTTAAGTGTTATCCTTGAAGATTATTATGCTCAAGTTTGAAGACAATCCATTCAAAAATAACAAAGTTACAGCCGAATAATAGCCAAAACAAGAGCTGTCAGTAGGACAGCATGCTCGACTATTCTAAGTGCTTGATAGTAAAAGAGCCTTCATAATGTTAAATTTTTTAAGTTCACTAAAGGGCCAATTTTTTTTTATAAATTCATGTTATAGGCCAATTATACAGTATTGGCTTGACTATTTCGGAAGGTAATGTCACAAGGGTTGTTTTATTGAGTATATAATAATACTAATACCTATGAATACATAAATTTGACAGAAAAAGGTACAAAGGCTTGTATTTAAAGATGTTTTTATCAAGTAAATCACTGCCTTTATTATTATGAATGCATAAAATTGTCCCAAAAAGGCACAAACCCTTCAGTAGTTATTGAGATAACAGCTTACAAGCAAAACTTTACCATGAAATTTCTAGTTGAAAAAAGGGGGAGAAAAATCAGCCTAAATGCAAAGATAGAATTATGGATCTTTGTCAGTGACCTACAATTATGACCCTAAATGCATATGTGAAATTTTTTAAATAAATATCTTTAATAGTTATTGAGATATGTAAAACTTGCATGTAAACATTAACCAAGAGACTAAGTAGAAAAGGGAATATGAATCAGTCCTTAATGCAAGATAGAGTTATGGAACTTTGGTCAGTGACATACAATTATGAAACCCTCCAATTTATGACCCTAAGTGCATGTGTAAAGTTTCAAGTAAATATCTTTGAAGACCTTTAACCTTTAACCAAAAAATTTCTAACTTTCAAAGGGGCAAATAATTCTGCAAATTTTGGCAAGACAGACTTATGCAATTTTGCAAACTGGATGTACATTGTTACTAAAAGTATTTTTTAAATTTCAAATTGAATATCTCAAGCAATAATTGAGATATTTGACTTTTATAAAAAAAATTTAACCAAAATTTCTAAAAGTTCCAAAGGGGCATAATTCTGTCAATATTGTAGGCAGAGTTATCCAACTTGTCAATCTGATGTACCTTGTTACTATAAATAAGTATTGTAAGTTTCAAATGAATATCTCAAGCAATAATTGAGATATTTGACTTTATAAAAAAAAACTTTAACCAAAATTTCTAAGTTAAAAAGGGGCATAATTCTGTCAATATTGTAGGCAGAGTTATTCCAACTTGTCAATCTGATGTACCTTGTTACTATAAATAAGTATTGTAAGTTTCAATTGAATATCTCAAGCAATAATTGAGATATTTGACTTTACAAAAAACTTTAACCAAAATTTCTAAGTTAAAAAGGGGCCATAATTCTGTCAATATTGTAGGCAGAGTTATCCAACTTGTCAATCTGATGTAACTTGTTACTATAAATAAGTATTGTAAGTTTCAATTGAATATCTCAAGTAATAATTGAGATATTTGACTTTACAAAAAACTTTAACCAACGCAGACGCCGACGCGGACGCCGACGCCGGGGCGACTACAATAGCTCTCATATTCTTCGAATAGTCGAGCTAAAAATGAAAATTTCAAGAATTTGACCTTCATAGTCAAGGTCATTTATGAGTGAATGTCAAGGTCTGTCTAGTCATTTATAAGGGTTATCCTTGAAGATTATTATGTTCAAGTTTGAAGACAATCCATTCAAACATAACAAAGTTACAGCCAATAACAACATGAACAAGCAAAATTTGGACTTTTAACCTTGAAGGTCAAGGTCATTTATGGATGAAGGTCAAGGTTAGTGTGGTCTACTGAAAGGTCTTGTCCCAAGGGTTGTTGTCGCCAAGGATGAAGACAATACACCAAGAAATAAAAAAGATATGATCCAGGTACAAGTTTGCGGACAACAGCGGCAACGCCGCCGCGACTTAGTAGCAATACCTCTCCTTTTTTTTTCAAAAAAAAAGTCGAGCTAAAAATTGCAGAAAGTATTCATCAAAATGTCAACAAGTAAGAGATCAAATGCAAGATATCAAATACAATTAGTTTGCTTACATCTATAACTGTTTTTTACTGAAGATAAGTTTGCATATTTGATCAATAATTGCTTAGAGATGTTCTGATAAAAATATTAGGGCAACCAGTTTTTATTTCGGACAACCAAATTTTCATGAATTGGTGGCCCAAATGACAACAATTATTCAACCCTCATTTCCCAAACTGCCCTTTGATTTTAAATTTGACCCTTAATTATTACAAATGACCCCCATATTTTAATACAAAGGGCCACAATGACCCTAAAATATTTTAGCCTGGTTGCTTAGATTTTGGTCAGAAAATGATCTGATAATGGTCAGATACTGGTTAAATTTTTAAAGAACCTGGGTAGATTCAGGTCTGAAATAAAGAAAGAAATGTAATTGGTTTATAATTTTGAAGTGGCTAGCCGAACGGGCCAAAAGTTTTAATCATATATGAGTCACTTTCAACTAGCTAGGACACACTGTATTGGCTAACCGTACGGCACTTTTCAAAATTATAATGAAAGTCAAATATGCATATGTTCTTTGTGTCTTTAAACCGGGAATTTAACCAAGTACCCGCATATGTCCTTGAGTGTTTCCTTTAATAAAGATGTTCTGCCATTTTGTAAAAAAAGAATGAACAGAAGGTAGGAAATGCAAGCGTTGTTAAATCTTGATAAAAGTGGCAAAGTTTCATGACGCATTACACTAAGTACATGCAAAGTTATATTTATGATTAAATAACCAGGGTGTAGATTTTCCAGGGTAAGCCTGGAAGAGAGGCTGGTAAACCCTGGAAAACTATGGAAAAGCATGGAATTTTATGGAAATTCATGGAAAATTGGTATTTTTTCCATGCTATGTGGACTTTTTTGTCCAGCCATTTCCAGCATTGCTGGAATAGGCTGGAAATTGGCTGGACATTTGTGGTAAAAGCCTGGAAAACCATGGACTTTACTTCCATGTAGCATGGAAAGTGGAACTTAGATTTTTTTGATGCTGGAAATGTGTTAAACTTTCTCTAAGTATGCTGGAAAAAACTTGTAAAAATTACAAGAAATCTTACTTTATATATTCAGCACAATATTGTAAATTTACGAAGAAAATATACAATCATCATTTATTTTAATGCAAGTTACTGTAAATGATTTGAAATTTGACACTTTATACTTTTTATGTAGTTGAAAAAGGGTATCTCAGAAAAATGTCTTATAATGCTTAAGACATAAAATTAATGAATTGATTGTTCAAAATACATATTATTATTTAAATAAATCTACTTGAAGTTATGTACAATGAAATAATATCCATTTAATTACAGGCTTTAAGTTTAACTATAAATTAATTAAAGTCTGTGATTAAATCATTCAGACACTATAATAATCAAGATGGGATTGCATTGCTTGCCATTTTTAAATTGTAAGAATTCATGTTTTTGGATAACAATAAATAAATAAACAAAACAATAACAGTGCATGAAAGAATCTCATATATATTCTATATTAAATTGACCAATATTTAGGAAAATAAATACTACATCCACTGAGATTTTACGCTACACAGATCAGAGCTCTGATAAAACTCATTGACCAGCATTTTCTAACCATCTGTGCATGACTAATTTACTCCACTGGTCATTTCAGATCAGGCTGTTCAATCAATTTTCTCTTAAATTAATTCTATTTGGAATAAGCTTTGCAGGTATGTATTTTTTTCAAGAATTATTGAGTTTAAATAACTTTTTGAAGCCGTCAAAGTTAGCGACAAGATTCTGCTCCCTGGCACATACACATAGAAGGAAAACTTTCCGCATTGTTTTGAATCGTAAGTTGGTTGTGCGAGAAGGGCAACCATCGTCTATATAATATAAAGCCCTAAAGTGCAAAATTTGTTGGGCTAACCCAGGGACTGAAAATAGAATTTTAGAATGCGTTTCACAGAACATGCAAACTTTCCTTAAAGATAGACAAACTTCTATTGTGGGTAATTGACGCAATTATCAGAGCTCAACAACAATTATTTCCGGTGCTTTTTCCATTTTTAAAGGTGTTGAAAATTAAACTTGTATCATAGTTTGGGGACCTTTCTGTTGAAAATGTGTCAGAGTTAAATCGTATACATATACATGCATAGTGCGTTAACTGGAGTGCAGGTATTAGTTACCCGCACTCCAGAGCATGCCCATTGATTGGTTCATTTTTGCTGGGGTTTACATATTGTGACGGCAGAGAAAGGGAAAGAGACAGAAATATCATATAGATGTTCGTTCATTGGTTCCTTTTTGCCGGGGTTTCATATTGTGACAACAGGGAACGTGTTTTTATGTTTGACTATGATACAAAAGATAAAGAACATCAAAACACTCAGCAATCTGATTAATACTGTACAAATCAGATTGCCTCATGTTTCGATGCTCTTTCCATTACTTATTGAAACAAAAAAGGATGTAATCACAATTTTGTAAACTATTTCAATTGATGTTATTAACCTGGCTGCAACCATGGAGCTGTATATATATATATTTGTGGTGTTTTTTTTCGGCCATCTGGAGATGACAAAGATAGATATTCATACTTTATTCTGCTACTGTCTATATCATCCGGGATAAAGCCTTGCAGGATAAACTTATCTATCTCCAGTCATTACGTCACATGATGACGTCAACTGTTAAGCAGCAAAACAAAACTGCATAGTGATGCTATTTTATCGGTGAAAAGTAAGAATGAAACCATTTAATTATTCTAAAAACATGATTAAAAGCAGGATAAATCAAATACATGGTTGATGTCGGGATGGAGAAGGTTTATCCGGTTTGCTGAAAATTTCTCCCTCACTGGATAAACCTTCTCCATCCAAACATCAACCATGTATTCTCTATTTCTTTACTGTAGCCAAAGCAATTATTCTTATCATACGAAGACAACTCACAGTTGTTTCTTGGTTAAAATTCTTCTTTAAAGACGAAAAATATCATGAATTTTCGACTTCCATACGATTTTGAAAAGTGCCGTACGCCTAGCCAATACAGTGTGTCGGGGCAAGCCGTATGTGACTCACGTATAGCTAGAACTTTCCTTTCTTTGAGAATTGGGAAAAAAATCAAAGACATTTGAATCATAATCTTATCCCCATAGAATTGGACTAGATGTTACAATTACTAATCAATATAAAGAATTAATTTGAGAAACAGATTGATGATTGCTCCTTTTTTAAGATTATTTTCCTCACGCTCCCAAAAATTTACAAAATATAACAGGTCTAGTATATCGCCAGATTAGTGCATGATGTACTATTTAGTGCATGATGTACTATTTAGTACATAATACACAAATTTGTGTATTTCATCATACACCGATCGGTGAATAAAAATTTTGATAAATGCGTTTCTGTAAATAATTTATTGTTTATTTATAGCCTCGTTGTACCATCTCTCGAACAATAATTTCACTTAACTGTAATTATTTTTAGGATGTTAAGTGTCTTTAAACTTAGTAAAGTTCTTGATTGTAGAGGCATGTATTGTGTCCGTTTTGACCTACTTAAAATTTGTCAACATGACCTTTAAAAATGGCTGCCGTGAACTCATTGGGGTGCTTGATTAGTAGAACAAAGCTGACCCCTTGCTACCAATTATTGAACCAAGTTATTTATAGTGTACAAATGACTTGTAGAAAGAGGAGACCATTTGTATTGAAACTATAAGCATGAATTAAATTTTGTACTGTAACATAGAACAAAACAAACACATTTTCATTTATTTTCATGTCTTGTCACATTCCTGGAGAATTCATCTGACTTTTTAAATACAACAGCTTCACAAATCACAAGCAGCTTTACTTATATCAACCGAAATTTGATTATTCCTTTTCAACATTGAGAATGGCATCAATTGCATATTGAGAACAGTAGAAGAAATATATTTAGTGGTGTTCAACTTGATTTATCTTGTTCGATTAAATATTTGATTGAACAAAACAATCAATCAAAAAACTAGGTCAACGTTCAAATACAGTAAAATTATGCTCATATTTTCTTGAAAGATGGGTTCATAAAGTATTCTTATTGTTCTGACTTATTCCACAAATCTACATTAGTAAAGTGGTTACTTTACAAAAGTACACAATATCAAAAATGAAAGTTGGCTGCCATTACCTTAAAATTGAACTTTCGTCTACTATTACTATTAGAATGGTCAAAATGAAGCTGTAAATATGGAACTTTGCCAAAACAAAGCAAATGTAAGTGCTTGTCACTTTATTAAACTATCTCTTGCGGCACAACATAAATTTGATTTGTCAAATATAAAATGTATCACTTTGGTCGAGAGATGGTATCAAAAGGCTAATCATGTTTTGGCACATATTGGTAATAGTTTGTTTCATTGACAAAGAATAAACACAGCTTCTGATCTAAATGAACTTCAGGAGATTTTAATGTTTTCATCCACTGGAAAATTGTAACTTTCAGACATAAATTCATTTCCATATTTCATACATATCTAGTTATTATTCTGATCAGGTATACTTAGTATTAAAATAATTTTGCCCACATTCCCATACCTTCAGACTGTGGTCAACATCCAAGAGTAGAAGAATTCTGAAATAAATTTCCAAGCCCCTTTCTGATTCCTTGCAAACACATGTTACAAAATCCAGTCCCCTTCCTGATGCAAGTCACTATTTACATGCATTTTTAAAAATGTGTAAGTCTAAGTAGCATAATATGATACTGTTAAGCTTGAAATATATTATGTATGAGATATGATATGTATGATATATGATGTGCTAATTTTGAAATGTAATGTTATCAAAATTAAATAATTTTGATGCCAGCCCGTCACGTGAAAAAATTGGCTCAAAGAAAAAATTAGCCAGTGCTAGCCCGGAAATTGTATCTTGACTGGTAAGTAAAAAAATAACCACTTCCAATTTTGGGATGCACCAATTAGTGTATCATGCAGTTTTTCAAAAAAGTGCAAGAATTGCCAGTGTTTACATCAATATCTTTAGTTTCAGGATATTTCTATGAATATTTAATATCTATAGTAGAGTGATTGGACACGTCCTCGATCAGCCAGGTCCTCGATCAAAATTTTGTTTTTTGTATCTTTTTCAAATAAACTTGATAAAACACGAACTTTCATTGCTTTGTTTTTCCAACACATGTAAGTACTTTACTAAACTCCCACTGAAGAGTATTTATGTGAGGTCAAAGTTCACGCAGCAGACGATTCTAAAAACAATGGCAAAGTGAAAGTAGAAATTACCCAATAAAAAAGTAAATGCATCTTTTCTCCTTTGCTCTAATATTAATACAAAATATATAAAAATGACAAAAAATAACTACTTTTGATAATTATTTAAATTTTTTTCCTACATAATAAAATTAAGTAAGCTTTTAGCTCTTTTCCCAGGAAGGGGGTGGGTCGATTTCCTACAGTAATCTTGGTCAGGGATCAGCCACTCAGAAAAGATGCTAAATATATGCATATTTTGCCCAAAATACACATCTTCCGCTTTCCTAAGAATAATTAGATAATTTTACATATTATCAAAAGTAAAAAAATAGTAAATTAAAGGATAGAAAAACACATAGGTTAAAAACCACTATATTTTACTGTTTTTTTCCTTGGTTTTACACCACTATATTTTTCCCCTTTGGTGACACTCAATTATATATTTTCAGCAATGCCTAGGTCTCAGAGGACCCACCCAGATCAAATATATAGTGAGGCAAAACATCTTGTGACCCAGGGCTATTCCATACGTAAAGTAGCCTAATTAATTCGGCGTGATCGGTTTGACCCATTTTACAGACTTTTTTTTCTTACTGTCAAACCGCTACGCCTAATTTTAACTGTCATTTTTACGCACGGAAAATCTACCGGTAACACTATCGATAGTTTGGACTGATTTTTACTGCTTAAACCTAAAAGTAACTTCAATTACCTCTAAAGATCAATAGAATATAAATTTTAGTACTAACTTCTCCTAGAAAAAATATTAGATTGTACCTGTCTTAACGCATACATGCGATTTATTTCAAATTTGTACTGTCTACTCTATCTTCGGCGGACATGTTATGACGTCATCGTAAAAAATCGATTCCTTGAAAGCTGGTAGTAGCTACCAGTGTGTCTAGCAGGTAAGTGTGGGTTACGCATGAAGATTAAATTAAACAAAATATCGGGGGAAATAAATCTATTCATCATTTTTTAATAAATGTGTGCATTATTAAATACTATTGAAAAGTATCATTGCATTTAACCTAAAATGCAATGGTCCTGTTGTTTAATATTTTTTAAATATTTTAATACATGTACTCAACATTTATCAATTGGTGGTTTGCCTTCTTGTTTACTGCTAATGACTGCCAAATGTCACTCTCGGATAAAATACTGACTTTATTTATACATGCATATTTATATGACAATTAAGAACGTAAAAGAAATATTGAAGGAAACTATTTGAAATACACTTCAAATTATTCAGTATTTGTACAAATAATATTTCAAGAGCTCTTTTTTCACCGATTGCCGGTGTATAATACCATATTAAACCTATTGATAAAGTTAAATGTCTTCTTGACATACTTTATTAATTTACTAAAAGGGAACTTTATTGTGATCCAGCCATATGCTGTGTAACTATAAAGGAAGGGTCACAAATTTTAATTGAAATAAATCTTTTTATATAGGATATCAAAAAAAGTCATTGAGAAGATCAGATCTTTCAAATGAACAGATTAAGTCTTATAAATGTATAAGGTGTATGTCTTGTTGTTTCATACTGTTTTGGTGACACTTTTGTTTGTGTCCCTTGTTGTTTTCTCGTCTATGGTAAGTATCTTCCCTTTGCGCCTAATTTTATTTCTTTATTTCGCCCCCCTCCCCCGAATTTCCTATCCCCTTCCCCTGTGCCTGTTAACTTAGTGGTCCTGTTTCATACTGTTTTTGGTGACACTTTTGTTTGTGTCCCTTGTTGTTTTCTCGTCTTTGGTAAGTATCTTCCCTTTGCCCCTAGTTTTATTTCTTTATTTCGCCCCCTCCCCGAATTTCCTATCCCCTTCCCCTGTGCTCGTTAACTTAGTGGTCCTATTAATCATTCATTTATTTATTTTCTTTGATTTCCTTCTCAGTTACATTTTAGTGATAAGCCTGACCGTGCTCTCCCTTGCGCCCTGTCCCGTTTTAATTTAGAATCATCCTGGGCTCCTTGCCAATGGTTCATGTTCCTGGGTCGTGTGGGAGTTGCGTTCATTGAACGCCGCCTTTCCTTGTTCATCTTGTTTATCATATTGTATACATGTATACCGAACCATAACAAACAGATAATGATTATCAATACAAGGTTCGGCAAGCAAGCAAAGAAATGTAAAGAAACAGAAGAAAAAAAACTTATCCACAATCATGTATCCCCCCTCGAAAAAAAACCCACCAAAAACGCCTGAAACTGCAAAATCGAAACATAAATACACAGGAGTGCCAAAGACGGCTCTGGTAGGTGTGAGTGCTCCCTTTCGCCGGTTTAAACAGAATTGACCACTTAAACATAATAATGTTGAAATTTTTAATCAACATCCACAAATGTGTACATAATACGGCGGTAATCATGGAACTTTCAATGTGACACATTCGAGGTGCCGTTCAACGGGAACTAAACAACATGGAATTTTTAATGGGTATCAGAGGTTTTGGTGTCCTTTTGCGACAGTCGTTCAAACATTTCTCCCATCTGTCTTACATTGTTATGCTATTCAACGTCTAAATAACGGTCACTAAATTTCCTCTTGCTGCGTTTTTATCATAAACCCCATCAAATCTGTGCGACAATTGTATTTTACTGAGGACTGTCTGAAATTCCATTTTATAGTTTGAAATTTTAAGATTTTTTTTTCGGAATTTTAAAGTTATTTTTGGTTGTTTTGAACTTCTTCCCCTTCACAACCGTCCTCAATTTCTTTTAAAGATAATAAACTAGAAATTGATATGGAGTGTAATATAAATTGAAATTCTTCTTTGCTTCATCATGTATAGTATAATTATAATTATAATTCATTAAGATGTACCTACAATTACATTGTTTTTTCGTACGTGGGAAATCATGGCCGGGTTATAAAATAAAAAGGTAGTTCAGAATTTCACTTAATGATCACAGATGTTAAAAAATCCAACTTAATAATATCTAATTTGACAACTTAAATGCAGTATGATCTGACATCATAAACTATTTAATTTGTATGTAAGGTTATCAGAATTTTCTTTTCAAATTCTCTTTTTAATGCTGAAATATTTGTGTGTGAATAAAAGAGTTATTCCTGCAATAATTCATATAAATAACATAAACAAATTGTATAATAAAGCTTGGCAAATACAATCGATCGCCGCCGATACATGTGTTACACCATGGATTTTACCATGACACCGCTTTCCAATATGGCCGCTTTCAATAACATTCAACGATTAAAAATTAAAGTGGAATATTTAGACTTCTGTTCGACTTTGAAGTATGATAATTTGGAATCTTGCATAAAAAACGATTCTCGTTCAGGTAATGTATACCGTTTCTTTGAAACTGTTCTAGTTTTCGCTCCCAACAACTTCTAATTGGGAAGCGTCCGTGCATAAAAATGCAGTTCGTGGTTGGACTTGGAAAAAGACAGCGCCCGTCCAAAATTATCTCGGTGTCTCTTTGACAAGTCTAATTAGTTGGACTATACGTAAAGCAGCTATTGAATTAGGCCTTCCTTACACCACTGTACAGAACCATAGATCAATGGGAAATACAAGGGTTATATTACAAAATTTGGGGAAGAGTGTATGTTTAAGCCTGCGGATGAACAATTTCTGATAAATTATGCAACATTCATGGCATCAAGAGGCTGTCCTCATTCTAGATTATTTTTAAAAAATGTTGCAAGAGACTAAGTACAGGTGTCATAATTCACACCGCTATATTTACAAAATAATGGGTCTTCAAAGATTTGCATGATAGTCTGGTACACCAATTGGTGCATCATAAAATACACCAATTAGTGCATCATACACATACTAGTGCATCATGCACTAAATTGGCGATATACTATACCTGAATAAGACTCTTCTTTCTACTTTCGTTTTCAAACGATAAAACATTGTTGATTGTGATAATTTACCTTAGCACATTATTTATTTTTGTGTTATTCTGTTAACATCTCAATTCAGTATGATATAATTAACTTATTGGGTACAAACGTCATAAGATACTTACCGTAATTGCTTCCTATTTTTGAAATAGATGCATCGTGTTTATTTTCCTGGCCATGATAGAATCTACTTCTCCAACTTTATAGCGCATGCGTAACTACGTTTAGAACACTACTAAATTATAAAACGATTTTAGAACACTAAATGTTTACCTTCACTTGCTGTAGTAAAAAACACCAAGAACAATTATAACGGAATGACTCTTTAGCACAATATCATTTAGGCATTATTTGCAGTTTCTTAATTATGAGAAAAGAAAAGCGGACATACAGTACATTCATTTGTTATATTTCAATTTTAATTGAATTGTATTTGCTTGAATGTTGGACATTGAACTTATTGACAAAAGTGTCTTACAGATTATACTTCACTACTTTCAACAAAAATTGGTGTACTTTAATGATATGTTGTATGGATCATAACAAGATTCTAACTATTTGTTTTTTTTTATCTAAATTGTGAGTATAAGTTTGGGATATGATATATATTCGATTGCCAGTTAACTCCCAGTTATATCAGGCAAATACCAGAGACCGGATAAGTATCACACTTTTCCCAGCTGGTCTCTCAGTTATTTACAGTATACTGTATATCTTAACTGATTTCTTGGCAAATAATTATTTATTTATTCAAATTTATTATTTTTCG
>NW_026853483.1:0-67640 GCF_026571515.1 Ruditapes philippinarum
ATAGCGTTCTCTGATTTTTGAAAAACAACTTTAAAACAAGCTTTTTTGTTTTTTTAAAATTGGATATTTTTAGGAAAACTTTGTTTACCCCTTTTCAGGTTTGTTAGTCGAGATCACTTCAACGAATGTATCATACGAGTTATCTCATTAAACTAAATGTGAAACGCCAGAGTTTAGGAAGCTCTTGGGTGGTAATAGGTTTTTTAACCACATTTTTATGGTGGCTGATTGACGCCATGTCTTATTTTCGCTTCCTCGCCTCAAAACTCAAAAAATTGGCGAAAATTTCGAAAACACGAAGGGACGACGTCTCCTTGTCTTTTACTTTTTCGGAGTTAGAGGCAAAAATGCCTATTACTTTATTTATTCACAATTTTTCGTTACGTGATGATTTTATCTAAGAGAAAAACTAAAACTATCTCTCATGATAAACTTATGATTGTATTATTAAATTTAACTTTTCAATTTTATAGAATCAATTTAATTTCCTGCGCTAATCTATTCGACAAATAAACACGTCATTTGATAACATTAGCGAGTTTTTACATATGTATTTTAACATGCTTATTATAATTTTCTGTGCTTTACATATGAGGATGATTGTATAATTAAAGTAGTTTTACTCTGAGCTACGCCCCACCCTATAAAAATTACCATATGACTTCCTTCGGATAGTGATCACGTGGTCATGTTTACTACGTTGTGAATGAAATGAGTTTAGTTTGTTTATGGACAGGGCTTCCATATTTGTTACATTGGGTTTAACGTCACACCGGACACAGTATATGTGTGCAACCCGTGCCACTTCTGCAGGGTATGGTAGAATATGGCATGAAGCGAAAAACAAGAAAAAAAAGCATTTACAAGTAGTAAATTGGATTATAAGTGTTCTATTTATGGTGTTATTTAGTAAGCGTAAAGAGCGGCGTCACTTATGAATACTAACCGATTTATTGTTTGAAATCACGCCCAATGACCTCTGACATCATTATCTCAAAATACAATTTAAAGTGCGGAGTCTGGCGCATAGATATCAACAACATATAAGATGAAAATAACATTGACTTAAAACAATCCTTAAGAAAACAGCATTTCTTTCACGTTTTCAAACTGGAACATAAGACGATTTTTTAAAGTTATTCTAACCAAACATGCAATGACTGCGACTCATGTTATGGTAACTAAAAGGTCGTCTAAGAAAAGTCGGCTAAGGAATGCAGTACTTAGCCTTGATGGATATTTTACAATATTTTTCCTTTAAACAATGGTTTCTCACCGCTGCTGTTGGGTCTTGTCATATATAATATTTATATGTCTTATATGTTACTTTCTGGGAATAGAGGTTTTTCATAAATACGAATGATTTAGGAAAGCAAAGACGGTTATTGTTCTGCAATTATTTATAATAAGGGTTAAAAGATAATTGTTTTAGCGGCAGTATTTGGTAGTTATTTTCCTTCTAGATAGATTAACTATATAAAAAAGTACGTTGGTCCTCCTTCTAACCGAGTTGTTCGTTTCCGCTATATAGTTTCATGATTCAGTCTTACATTTTTCACTGTTCACATGATATTCACATGATGATTTATTTAAAAAATATGTACCTTGACTATAATTGAAATGAAAGTATGATTTACAAATATTGTTTCTCTGACATTTGCAAGCTCATTTTTATTTATCCATAGGATTTGGGATTAACATGGATTTTCTCTGTATATTCTTTCTCTATATATTTGGACATAACAATGTTCATGTTTATAATTTTAAGACAGTCAAGGCTTTCCATAGTTATTAACATGCTTATTATATTTTTGTACTTTATATCTTTTAACGACAGTGAGGATGATTGAATAAATCAACTCTTTCTAACCTGGGCTACGCTCTATCGTAATATTGCGGATATTGATCACGTGGTCAGTCTGTTTACTACGTTTATGAATGAAATAGTTTTGTTTATCTGTTTGATTGGGTTTCGCGTCATACCGAATGTAGGTCATATATGGTGACGTTGGAGGAAGACATGAATGAACTAGTTAACCGACAAAACTGTGTCAAATTATGCAATATAGCATGGAGCGAAACAAATAAAAATGCATATATATAAGTTGTTAATTAGATCTAAAGTGACATTGTGTTATTCTATTCTATTTATGGTATTCTTTAGTGAGCGTTTAGAGCGGCGTCACTCGTAATAATTAATTAAATACTTGGTAAACCTGTATTTTACAATATTTTGCCATAAAACAATGGTTTCTTATCGCTACTGCAGTTGGTCTTGTCATATGTTATATTTACGGTATGAGAGCGTTTTGATTCCTTAGAAAATGTGCTTCCAATTTGATATAAACAGCACATATTTTGATGACAAATAGTCATGCACCATCCATTCATGAAAAGCTTATAATGCTTCGTTTCCGAGGGATCACACTTTCTCTATATATTTCCTCAATAGAAATACTTTCCTACAGAAAATGCCTATTTTTAAGGTTAAAGTAGTCATAAATGCAATTACATATACCGAGTATTGTGCTAGGAGGGATTGTGAATTAATGATAAATAACTGACATGTATATAGAAATCTGACTGGTTGACTTGCTGTAATATATTCATGTTCATTTACATAATATTTAAATTTGAAATATGCCATGTCTTGCTGTAACATATTTATGTGCATTTATTATTATTATTTATTTAAATTTGACATATTCCATTCATGCTCAAGTAAATTTAATTTCAACCTACAACACGAGGGACATGATGTCCATGAGATTGCTCACCTGAATATAAAAAACTCTCGATGACAAGGAACAATTAATATTGTAACCTATTGACAAAAGCAGATATAAATCAAAATCTTAAACTGATATCACAAAGTTTCACATAATTTGTATCTGTAACAGTGCATGTGTGTAAAAACATGACTGGTTGATATTGCTTAGGGAAAACAAATTTCTCAAAGATGCGTTTCATATAAAGAAAATAAATAAATAAAAATAAAAGTTTTAAGATTTTTAACTATATACATACAAGAGGGCCATGATGGCCCTGAGGTCGCTCAACCTGATATATAGGCCCCCCCCCCAACCCCCCAACGTTGCAGAGCCAATTTAACCCAAGGGCTTTTATTTGCACAAACTTGGTAGACACCCATAAGAAGATGTTTCATGCTAAACATTTAAGCTTCTAGCTCATTGGGCTTTTTCAAAAGAAGATTTTTTTAAAGATTTTACTATACACATATAGTTAAAAACAATGACACCCCTGGGGCCGGGCCAGTTTTGACCCCAGGGCTTTTATTTGAACAAACTTTGTAGACACTTACTAGAAGATGTTTCATGCTTAATATCTAAACTCTAGCTTTTGGGTTTTTTCAAAAAGAAGAAGTTTTTGCTAAACACATATAAAGAAAAATCAAATGACCCCCCGGTTCGGGGCCAATTTTGACCCCTGGGCTTGTATTTGAACAAACTTGGTAAACACCTATTAGAACATGTTTGATGCTCAATAACTTAGCCATAACTCTTTGAGTTCTTTAAAAGAAGATTTTTTAAGTTTTTACTATATGCATATAGGGAAAATCAATGACCCCCGGGGCGGGGCCAATTTTCACCCCATGGCTTTTATTTGAAACAAACGTGGTAGACAACCATTAGAACATGTTTCACGCTAAATATCTTAGCTCTAGCTCTTTGGTTCTTTTAAAAAGAAGATTTTTTTAATTTTTTACTATATGCATATAAGGAATATCAATGACCCCCCGGGGCGGGGCCAATTTTGACCCCAGGGCTTTTATTTTAACAAACTTGGTAGACACACACTAGAAGATGTTTTATGCCAATATCTAAGCTCTAGCTCTTTGAGTTCTTTAAAAGAAGATTTTTTAAGTTTTACTATATGCATATAGGGAAAATCAATGACCCCCGGGGCGGGGCCAATTTTCACCCCAGGGCTTTTTATTGAAACAAACTTGGTAGGATCACCCATTAGAACATGTTTCATGCTAAATATCTTAGCTCTAGCTCTTTGGGTTCTTTAAAAGAAGATTTTTTAAGTTTTACTATATGCATAAAGGGAAAATCAATGACCCCCGGGCCGGGGCCAATTTTGACCCCAGGGCTTTTATTTTAACAAACTTGGTAGACACTCACTAGAAGATGTTTCATGCCAAATATCTAAGCTCTAGCTCTTTGAGTTCTTTAAAAGAAGATTTTTTAAGTTTTTACTATATGCATATAGGGAAAATCAATGACCCCCGGGGCGGGGCCAATTTTCACCCCATGGCTTTTATTTGAACAAACGTGGTAGACACCCATTAGAACATGTTTCACGCTAAATATCTTAGCTCTAGCTCTTTGGGTTCTTTAAAAGAAGATTTTTTAAGTTTTTACTATATGCATATAAGGAATATCAATGACCCCCCGGGGCGGGGCCAATTTTGACCCCAGGGCTTTTATTTTAACAAACTTGGTAGACACACACTAGAAGATGTTTTATGCCAAATATCTAAGCTCTAGCTCTTTGAGTTCTTTAAAAGAAGATTTTTAAGTTTTTACTATATGCATATAGGGAAAATCAATGACCCCCGGGGCGGGGCCAATTTTCACCCCAGGGCTTTTATTTGAACAAACTTGGTAGACACCCATTAGAACATGTTTCATGCTAAATATCTTAGCTCTAGCTCTTTGGGTTCTTTAAAAGAAGATTTTTTAAGTTTTTACTATATGCATATAGGGAAAATCAATGACCCCCCGGGGCGGGGCCAATTTTGACCCCAGGGCTTTTATTTGAACAAACTTGGTAGACACTCACTAGAAGATGTTTCATGCCAAATATCTAAGCTCTAGCTCTTATGGTTCTTTAAAAGAAGATATTTAAAGTTTTTTCGTTCGGTTGCCATGGCAACCAGAGTTTTGCATGGAATTAAATTCTTTGAACAATTTTTAAAGATGACTACCAAAGGAACATTCCTGTGAAGTTTGGATGAAATTGGCTTAGTGGTTTATGAGGAGATGTCATTTAAAGTAAAAGTTTACGTACGGACGGACGCCGGACGGACGCCGGACGAAAAGCGATCACAAAAGCTCACCCTGTCACTTTGTGACAGGTGAGCTAATAAGGAATCACCAAGGTACAAATTTGCGGACAGAAACGGCAATGGCAACACGGACATGACTGTAAAAGTTACTCTATTTTTCTTTCAAAAAGAAGGCGAGCTAAAAAGTAGCAATATTTTTTTCACATTTATTAAAACATTTTCATGCAACCTTTTTTTTTATATTTTTAAAGACATCAGAATCATAAGAAAGCACTTTGAACTTGTTACATATTAGTATTTTTTTTTATTAATATCATTTCTTTGTAATGTACAATATTAACTGACATAAACAATATAGATTGAAAACAAGTAAATAAACAACTTTAACAATATAAAAACATACATTTAAAGATTGAACTTTTCCTACACACTTGGAGTAAAATGCATCAATTTTGCATCATTTCAATGTGAATGGCAACACATTTTATACTTCCTTTTTTGTCATATTCCTGAGTCAGTCCATTTAACGTCAAAATTTATGAAAATTTTCTTCCCATTTATGGGGACTTGTATATTTTATGTGAAAAATTAAGCCAGACTTAACACTACAGACTGGAAAGCAAAGTTTCGAACACAACTTATAAGTGATCATCCTTATAGATGAAAACATAGTTTTTTTTAAAAAATACAAAAAATACATATATTTCCCCCCAAAATTGATTATTTTTCAGTATATAATATATATAAAATATTCACATTTAACGATGAAGCCAAGTCCTCCATTAAAGCTTCAGAAATCATTAATATTTACAACCGTGACAAAAAGGTAGGAAATGTAAAACCATTAAAGCAATCACAGATTTTGCAACAAATAACTAATATCAACAGTCAACGACAAAGTCTAAATTATTAGAAATATATATATACTGATGATGTATATGTACTGAATTTGTCTGTTGAAGAAAACAGAAATTATATTACCAATATTAGTTGATTGTTAGAGAGAAGTTATATAAGCATTGCTGTGAGCCCATGGGAGGCCATTAAACCGTTGCAATAGAATCTTTACATATGACCAGTGCAGACCAAGATCAGCCGGCATTTCTAAACTTTCTGATCAAGGCCTGCACTGTTCCCAATTCAGTAAGTTCATATTTTGAAAATGTCCTCAAAAATGAAGAATGGTTTTGTCAAGATTAAAAAGATGGAGAGAGACCAGTAACAAGTAACTTTACTAACACCAGTTATGTAATAGATATTACATAAATTGTTTAAATTAAAAGGTTAGACACTTTTCTTTAACTGTAACTATTCCTTGTATTTTTAAAAATGTTAAAAAAGACAAACAAAAAATTACCAATTAAAATGAACAGAAAGTATTTCATTTTTTTCTGGGGACACCATTTTCATATCTTTATATTTACTGGTATATTTCCAACCAGCCACTCCCTAATACTGTCCCCTTTGTACATAAATATATAAAAAAAAAATTTTTTTCATTCCCTTTAAAATATATATCCAATTGACTTCCATTCGGTTCTTTTTACAAACGTATTAGAGAAAAAATCTAAAACATCTACATACAAATTAAAATACATTTCACAATACTTAATGTATATGATATCCAACAGTGAACCTTTTGATAAAATTATATTTGTTGACAGAAATGGGTTAGTGACCACTTACTTTTTTTACAAGTTAGTCACTATACTATTCTAAAGTACATGTATTAGGATGTTCATTTGAATATAAACAAAAAACGAACTAATTATAATGTATGAAACAGTACACATTTAAGTACAGGTCGAAACAAAAATGTAAGGATGTTTATTTCTTATATATATGTAAAACAATAATATACACTTATATATGAATGATATGGCAAAAGCACAGAAAACAATAAAAAACAAAAATAATTTCATTTACCACAGTAATTAAATAAAGTAAAAAAAACAACTTATGACTGACTTTGATCTGTTTCGTTCTTGGTAGTGAAACATGTGGTGGATTATTATAATTTGTGTAACATTTTGCCTTCAGCTTTCGTGTGTCTTTTATTGTATTCTTCAGTAACCGACATTATAATTATGACACTTAATAAAAGTACTTTTAAAACAGATATGTCATTGTTGTTTCCACTAGTTTCGAGCTTGCGTAAATTATATCATGATAACAAGACATTTCTTGCAACTTCACTTGATTAACATGTCGTGAGGTCAACGAAAGCTGGAAGGTTATATCAGAGAAACATATATCAAACAAAGCTGATAACAATTATTTGTTACGTACAATCTCCAACAACAAGAAAATTGTTTCATATTGAAAAAAAAACATACATAGCTTAGACCTTAAAGTATAGATGTGTAACTTTGCATTCCCTTGCTCAAAACACTTTGAATGTATTTATTATAAAGGAAATCAAAGTCATTTCAATAAATGTAATTAATCTTACATTTTTACAATGTTGAAAATTCATGTTAAAAATATTTTTTCATAAATAGCTTTGAAATACACTTAATTTAACAACTCTAGTATAAAGATGTCATAGTGGTATAAAGGATATATTTTCACCTTTTAAGCAATTAAGACAGGTTATCAATGTCCTCGTCTTTTTTCCCTAACAAGCTATACATGATTGTCTTTTGGCATAAATTGCTAATATAGCTTAAGGCTGAATTAATATGACAACTTTTTATCAACTTATATTGGTAATTCTCATATTTTAAATTAGTTAAATATTTATACATGCGAAAAAGAATATGAATTAAGACTGCAAACATTGTCAGTTAAACTTGAAATATGTAAGTTGAATTCCAATTATTCATTTTAGGGTCAATAATGTATATATTATTTATAGAGTAAGACTCTTCAAACTTATTTTTTTTCTTTTTGTTTTTCATTTTTATATGAATGACACAAAGTACACAAAAGAATCTGAGTGCTTTAATTTTGAAGCATGTACTTCTGCACTTTTTGAAAGAACATCACTTAATAAATTCTGCTTTAATAAATAATTCATACTCTAAACATCCTTGTTGCTGATAATCAAGAAGTCATAGTCACTTAAGATCAATTCAAATATTTTGTTTTTAAAGATAATTTTACTCAAACCAAGAGGCTACACTCCATGCTCGTATTTTTCTCCCACAACTCGGACAGTGGAGCAGTTGAAGAAGGCAATTTTGGCACAATATCAGGTGACCACAGTCCCTTATAACAGCGTCACGGATATTACTCTTACACATCAAACACTTGACTTCATCTGGCAGTTGCTCTCCTAATCTTTGTGGGATAGCTGCAACTTCATTCTGTAACATAACTACATTTTGATGTGGCTCTCTTAATCCTTGAAGTTGAGCTCTATCTTCATTCTGTAATATAACTGTTAAGCAACTTGCTTTCAATTATTGTAAATTGTTTTAAATTATTAAAAAAAGGTTTTTCTTTGACCTAAGGGACATGATTTATTTTACCTTTGAAGGCGTGATGTTACATGCCAAATATCTAAGCTCTCATCATTGAATTTCCTTAGAAGTAGTTTTTCGAAACATTTTTACTATGCAAATAATTAACAGATCCCAAGTACGGATAATTTTTACCAAAGTGACATGACTTACATAACTCTTACATGCCATGTATCAACGTATCAAAGTTAAGCTCTGTATATTGCAGTTTCAAAAAAGAAGAATGAAATGTATTTTCCTATACAAGTCTATATTAACTAAATGTCCCCAGGAACATGACCAGTTTTAACTCCAGGGGCACAGTAATAATGATAATTTATATAAACTTGTACAAGAGCACAAGGTGATCCTCCTTCATGCAAAGTTCTAAGCTCCGGGAATTCCATTTTTTTCAGAAGTTTTTAAAGACGTTTTTAGAAAAATACAAGTCTTTGTAAACTAAGGGACTCAAGGACTGGGCTATTTGACCAATGGGGCGTTACTTAATGTAACCCAATTTATATTCGCGAATAAAAATTTTCGCGTTTTGCCGAGGTGGGATATATTCGCGATTATTTATTTCAGCGTTTTCTTGATTTCCGAAAAAAATATTCGCGGATTGGAAAGTCCGATGGGGCCCAAAGTGATGGGGCTGGCTGTAGGAGACAATTCAGAGCTCTTCCAGCTCGGCTGGAAAAAAGCTGAACTTCTAAAATAAGTGCGAGTACTTTGTATGCATATACTTAGTATAGAAGTGTAAATATGAAGAAACTTAAATCTGACACATGCTCCGTATAGTTCCCTATACGGAACGTGATTGACAATAGCCGTACTAGTATTACATAGACTGTTTTAAAATGTGGATGTTTATTTTGATTGCTATATTGACATAGAGTTCTTTTGATATTTATGAAATAGTAGTAGTTTACTTAGTTTGTGTTTTTATTGCTTTATGGCATAATCATAACAATTCATTACTTCATAACAGGTGCCCGTAAACATCGAATATGTCCGGTCAAGTAGCTTTCCATGAACAACGTCTAAACTTCAATTTATTCGCGAAATCGTGCGGACTTATTCGCGCAAACAAATATTCGCTCTTCGTGGCCATCCGCGAATAAAGCGAATGTTAATTGGTCGCGAATATTTGTTGGGTTACAGTTAATAACTTTTGTTCTATGACACTTGGCAATGATACATGCCAAATATATCAGCTTTGGCCATTGCAATTTCACAAAAGACGACTTAAATAAATGTGTATTTCCTGTGTAAGCCTATTTAAATTAAGAAACACAAGGACCAATCTTGACCCCAGAGGCATGATATATAGAGGACCACATTGTAATTCAATTGTAGTCTTTGGCATATTTTAGCAAGACGGCAATAATGGTCCTTAACCACTCTCCATGGAATATGGATCCAGTTACTTAGACATTCCTACGTTCCATGCAAGATATCTAAGCTAAAGCCTTTATAATTTTAGTCATGATATTTTAAGATTGTTCGTAATACATGTAAGGTAAACCCATGACCCCCTTGGGCGCGATCATTTTTGACATCATGAGTATTAATTGACCAAACTTGGTAGATGTCTATTACACGATGTTTCATGCCAAATATCTAAGCTCTAGTATTATAGTTTCAAAGGAGGTGATTTTTGAAGATTTCTCTATCATACATCTGTAGGCAAACCATGTCCTCCTTTGCAGGGACAGTTTTGTCCTCAAGGCTGTTATTCAAATAAGTTTGGAAGAGGTCTACTACCTGATGTTTCATGCCACTAATCTGTTTAACTCGATTTATCTAAGCTAGCGCGGAGGAAGGTAGTCTAGTACTGGTGTAACTCTCCAGGAACGATTGTTAGGAAATTACCCGCCTATATGACTGAAATACTGTTGGGAAAAGGCGTAAAATGAAACAAACAAACAAACATCTAAGCTCTTGCTTAAATTGCTCCTGAGATGATTTTTTAAGATTTTACTATATACATTAAAGGAAAATCCATGACCCCCTTGGTGGGACCAATTTTGTCCCAAAGGTTTCATTTGAACAAGCTTGGAAGAGGTCCACTACATGTTCAAGCAAATCATCTTTTATAGTTTTAGGGATGATTTCTTAAGATTTTGCTACAAAAATGTACATATTTATACAATGTACATATAAGGGCAGGGCCAATTTCGAACCCAGAGTTATTATTTGTGAAAGCTTAGTAGATAAAGTTCGTGCCAAATATCTAAGCTCTAATCTGTATGACACCAGCGTTCATGGTTTTCAAAGAATTCAAAATACTTAAAATGGAAAACCAATGACACCCTCAAGTGGGACAACTTTTGACCCCAAGGCTTTTGTAGAGGGCCACTACAAACTATTTCATTCCGTAAATAATAGTATTAGGTGAATGTGGTCGTCTACCTTTATGCTCAATTTACTACATTAAATGCATCAAATATTGGTGTAAACTTTTACAGATGCCAGTGACGCGTTATCCAAGAAGCTGTTACAATATGTTAAAGTTGCAAGACAATATAGGGAGAAAAAACTGGGTTACACATGTACGCGAACTTTTATACAAATACGGATATGGTTATGTTTGGATAAGCCAAGATATGGGAGATTTTAATATGTTTATATTTTCTTTTAAACAACGTATTGCTGACTGTTTGGAACAAAATTGGTCTGACGACATCCATTCCTCTACTTGATGTGATACATATACTACATTTAAATCTTTATTGAATGTTGAACAATATTTAACTATGGAACTGACATTTCTTTTTAGGAAATCACTTGCGCGTTTCAGATGTTCAAATCATAGGTTAAACATACAAATTGGGCGCCATTATGGTATTGAGAGATCAGTTAGAACATGTCCATGCTGTTTTATTAATAGTAGCCGTGTAGTTATTGAAAATGAATATCATGCCTTTTTTTATTTGCCCCAAGTTTGATAGTATAAGACAACAATATCTGTTTAATTGGATAAGGGAAGACTAGAACCAGTTAATTTCTCATTCTTAATGAAAACCGAACATCTTCCTACATTAAAAAGTTTAGCATTGTATGTAACCAAACTTATGACTAATATTGATAAGAATTGATTGGTTTCAAATATTAATTTTTTTCCTTGACAATTACATGAATGTCTATTGTATAGTGTTTCATAACAAAAGTCTGATTTTCTTTTCTTTTTTCATGCATTAATAGGACTAGTTTTTGTATATTTTTTTTCATTTTCGGAACTTGATCCTACGTGTTGTGGTAATAAGTTTATTCTCTACCTTGTTGTTATGGAATATGCTATTATTTTGTATTTCATAACTTGTGACACAATCAGATGTACACGTATCTTTTTGTTATTATATTGTGTATTGGGGCTGATGGCCTAGAATTACATTACAATAAACTTGAAACTTGAACTTGTAGAGGGCATCCAAGGCTCATTCCTCTGAAGTTTTGTTTTAAATAACAAGTGGTTTACAACAGACACCAGACTAACTGCCATCATGGGAGCTCACCTCTAAGAATTTTGAGCTAAGGTGATCTAATTACAGATCAGAGAGGATGTAAGACTGCAGAATTAAAATAGTTCAATGCTTTAGCTTTCAAAATCATTAAAACAGCTGTAAATATAATACAGAAATCCAAATATTATGTAAAAAGTACCTTCGAGATATTGATTTTGTCTTAAATTGATGTTTAAATTGTCCTGTCTGAGTGATATAATTGGTCCTTGTGCATAATTGCTGTTTCCACTATATTCTTCTTGGTCTCTGTCTGCTTCCCCATTGTCGCCCGTCTCTTGTCTTATTATGCTGCGGGATTGATCGTCTCCATCTCCACTATTTGGTACCTGTAAAAGTATTTAGGAAAACAAATGTAGCACTGTCTTATTTGTTATAGTTATAGATTATCAAGTAATTAAAGAATACATGCATAAGTATTTATTATATAACAATTTATTTTAACAATTTGATATAACGGACATTTTCATACTACAACAAAAACGCTCAATTAAGACCACCATCGGGACAGGAGCAAACTGGTCTTAATTGCGGGGTGGTCTTTGTGGATATTCTTATCATTGCTTACACGTCTATTTAAGACATTTTGTATACACAAACAATAAGTATTGTATATCAACCTTCTAATACAATATTAAAGTATGATAATTATAATATAAATTCTGATGGGGGAAAACACATTTCTGAAGAAATTTAATATCTAACCTTATTTCATACAATATCCCAATAATAACAGTTTTTGAGATCTTGTGAAATAAGAATGTTATTCCTAAGAGCATTCAACTAGATGATAACAACTTAACAACACGTTTAAGATCTTGGTAGGTGTTGATTTTATTATCTGTGGTCTCAAATAGTTGGGTCAAATAAAGAACAAAACAAATAATTTGGACTGAATCTGGTGGTCTTTAAAATGAATAAGCGAGGTGGTCTTAATTCTGGATCATGTTACCGTTGACATAAAGAACAGAAAATTCCGTTCTTTAAAAAATGGTCTAAAACCCCTGGTTTAATTTCGGGTGGTCTAAAAATTCTACTGTATTTTTGGGTTTTCCTAAAAAATTTTTGAAGTAGATAATCGACCAAAGATTCCCAGGTTGTCAAAAATAAATATTTATCAAAAATAAATTTTAAATTGGTTAGAGCGGCTCAAAATTAAGCATTTTATCAAATTGTTCTGCTTGCTAATGAACAATTACCTATAGTTAATGTCATTCAAATTGTTAAATTGTAATTATCATAAGTTTTTCCATTGAAAAATTATCGATCATCACGGCTTTAAATCCCAGATAGCATCTACGTTCAAATGGTCAGTTTTCATTGTTTTTAATGCCCCCTGAAGGGTGAGCATAAAATCGCCACTTTGTCCGTCCGTCTGTACGTCCGTCCGTCCGCTATTCTTGTCCGGGACCACAAGAGGTATATGAAACTTTGTAGGTGGATAGATCTAATTGAGTAGGTGTGCAGTGCACAAGAACCGTAACTCGGCCGTGCCTAATTTTTGAATAATTGCCCTTTGTTTGTTTTTACACTTTGAACATTGTCCGGGACATAACTCTTAAACTATAAAAGATATCAACATGAAACTTTGTAGGTAGATAGATTTCATTGTGTAGAAGTGCAGTGCTAAAGAACTATAACTCTGTCTTGCCTTATTTTGGAGTTATTGTCCTTTATTCTTTTTTACACCTAAAAATTGTCCGGGACATTACTCTAAATTTATAACAGATATCAGCATGAAACTTTGTAGATAGATAGGTCTCATTTGGTAGAAATGCAGTGTTGAAGAACCATTACTCTGTCTTGCCTTATTTTGGGAGTTATTGCCCTTTGTTCATTCTTACACTTTGAACTTTGTCCGGGACATAACTCTAAAACTGTTAGAGAAATCAACATGAAACTTTATACGTAGATAGATCTCATAAAGTAGATGTGCAGTGCTAAAGAACCATAACTCTGTCTTGCCTTTTTAAGTTATTGCCCTTTGTTTGTTTTTACTTTCTGACTTTTATCCGGGACATGACTCTCAAACTGTAAGAGAATATCAACATATACCTATGTTTGTAGATCTCATTGAATAGTACTACAATGCTCAAAAACCTAAACACAGCCTTGTCTAATTTTGGAGTTATTGCCATTTGTTCATTTTTACACTTTCAATTTTACCTAGGAAATAACTCTGAAGCTATAAGAGATATCATCACGAAACTGTATAGGTAGATATGTCTCAATGTATAGAAGTGCAATGCAAGAAGCCATAACTCTGCCTAATTTTGGAGTTATTGCCCTTTGTTCATTTTTTTATTCTTTCCTGTGTCCGAAACCTTTCCGGGGAGCATCATCCGGTTCTTGCTTTGTAAAGTCTTCTTCTAGTTTGCATACTCATTAATTCAGTTACGTTTTAAGTGCCGTACGGCTAGCCTCTACAGATTGTATAGGCTATAAATTTTGACTAGAATTACGGGCCTATGCAGTCCTGCTTGCCACTTCCTTAAACGTTCCATCGCTTTTATCTTTATGGGTAAAAAGAGCCAAACTCATTTTACGTCGCAGATTAAACCATATATGCACTTCGTGGAAAAAAAGTTTTATTGATCGACCACCCGTTTTGATCACAGGTGGCAGTATCAGTGTTTGGACACCCCACCCCTATCTGCCTAGATCTGGACCTCTACTATAACCCTGAAAAAATTCAACACTCTAATTTAGGCTTATAATAAGGTACCAAATACAAAACTATCGATAAAATTATGAAAAAAATTTCCACTATCAAAATTATAGTTACAGAAAGGTGAAAATCCTACTATATGGGGGCAGGGGACCTAAAAGTGAACAATTTTGTATTTCAGTGTGGCCAGACACACAATTCCAAATATTTCAAAATCTGTTCCACATGCAGATAACCAGTTGCACAGCATTATTCAAGAATATATGATATACATTGAAGAAAATAATAGTTTAATACTTAAAAAAATGACTGACAGAAATTTATATTTACCCCCACCCAGCCAAAATCACACCTAAAATATACCAATATGGGCAATCTTCATGAAGGTGCAGCATCCGCCCGATTCCTTTAAAAATATCACTTACACACAGTGAAAGAAATGGCATTTTCAAAAATGACCAATAAAGTGTCTGTCATACGTTTAGATTTTTCACAAAATTTATCCGGAATTTCTTACTTGTTTGGCGTCAACTGTCAAGGCTTGATTTTTAACTTTTTCACCTCTATTCGGAGAGTAAGCTACCAAAATGTTTAGTTTCGGGTAAAAAAACAAAAATACTTCTCTTTTCCTACACACAAACAAGAAAGAATTACAATGACAGAGAAATATCAGAAGTTTCCAGTACCTCCAAAACACCATGTCTGAGTTATTAAAAAAACTGACAGTGGCAATCATTCGGATATGTCCCCTGCCCCCTATGTTCATTTGCCAAACAATGTGGAACACGGGAAATCGTCGTTTCGGCGACTGAGGCGTTTCCTGCAGCATTTTGCTGCATTATTCATTAACATCAATACAAAGAACTAGATTTCCACAGCTTACTTAATTCAAGTCCAGCGATATCAATATTCTATAGATTTTTTTTCTGTTTCACTGTATTTTTGACTTGTCGCTGCCATTTTGGATTTTGATACCTGTGTGATATACGCGACGTCCAATTAGGCTCATCCAATCAGATCGCGTATTACAACCCAGGTGTCAGACTGCAAAATGGCTACGACAAGTAAAAAAATAATCGATTATTTGATCGACTTTTGCCACGATTTTATGAACCTTTATCTAAAACACAGGCACTCGGCACGCGTTGGGAAGGTGTTAAAAGTAGTTCTATAAAAAATATTGTATATATCACTGTCGGGTACGTGAAACGGTGCAGATTTTCCGTTATACGGTGCTTCCATCCAATATGGAGGAAGGTAAACAACAAGAAGGTACGTGTCATTTATTTTCTATGTATTTAGACAAATCCGTTTTATATTGTAAAAGAACAGTATTTGAATTACCTTAAGGTCTTCAGCGTACCCGTTTATATATTATGAGATGACGTGAACGCTGAAGACAGCCCCGTAGGGAAAGTCAACCAATAATCGTGCCATCGAACATGCCATGAAGTAAAGTGAAGCATACCTTGATAAAACTATACATAATCTGTTTATAAGCCAAGGATGGACATATGAAACTCTTATTACGAACATAGACTACGTAATAGTTTCCGACAGGTAAAAGTTTCGGCACTTGGCCGCCATATTGTCAAAATGTTTGACCACGTGAATCTTACGAGATTGACCTTTACGAACCCATGTGCTTCCAATATTTTTTAAATTACTTTTTAAAGATATTTAAAAAAGTTGATTTACTGACTTTTGTATTCATATTTAATTTAAATTTAAAATAATGAAAATAAATAAAAACATTATCTTGAATAAAAATATTGAAATCATGTCAACATAATTTTAGTGTCCAACTTTATTTGTCATCCAATGAAAACGCTGAATTTCTTAAAAATTCTGTGCGTTAATTTTCATAGAAGTACAAAAGTCGATACTATATCAAATGCCGTCCATAGTCCACTTCTATTTTTCATAGTACTTCATAGAACCGCATAGTGACGTAATAAAGTGAATGATAAGAGGCCAAATAAAACTTGACACTAGATTTGTTAGTATTCATCCGTGCTGTTCTACAGAAATTAGAAACATTCTCCTGTCGCTATCGCTCCCGTCGGAGAAGTTTTTAATTTCTGTAGAACAGCGCGGATGAACACTAACATAAATTATACATAGTACACGACTCTATTCTAATCGATATCCGCGAATGACGTCATACGAGGTATCGCGTGGAACCTAAATGTCATGGCCGACTGTAGTCGGCGAAATTGATTTTTTACAGTTAAATAGGCAATTAAATGACGGTATTAATATTTTGATAATTTAATTGGTATAGAACAATGTTAAAAATAATTGTTTTCTCGTAAAATGCATAAGAAATGATTGGGTCAAGTGTATTTGCAAGTGAAAAATAAGGTTAAATCAACTCATGTTATTCTGGTTAGGTTTCGTAACGGTTCTAATCCAAAACTTGAATGCCGCATCAGATGAAAAACAAAAATGTTAAATAGCGGCTTATAAAGTTTTGGAAGCCAGAACTATATTTGAATATAACGTAAAAATAAATTCACTATAAGATCGATAAGTTCACAATATATATTACATATGATATATATATATTTTACTTAAAACTTTTGTTAATAAATGTACATGAAATTTGAAACGAGAGAAGTGTTAAATTTTAGAGTCAATCTCCGTACAAGAGACACTTATATTGAAAAGAAAACTCTTTTTTATTACAGTAAATGTATAAAATCATCTGTACAATTTAAACATTTGTTCTTTCAATTTGTAATGTTGAAATTTGACTACTTTCTGTTTCGTCTCGACGACGGTGCAGACACCTAGCAACGGTGCGGACATTCACGACAGTGTATATAATATATAGACAAGGGGTTGAACACGCCAAATCGGCCGAATGTCATGTAAGAAATATCCTTTATGGTATTTTAGAATTTTTACAACGGCCGATTAGATTCCGAGAATTTAGATTTTAACTATAAAATGACCAATGAAATGTTTTACATATAATCCTTGCTTCTCTTTAAATTTTACAGGGGAGAGAACTAGAATAAGAACATTACGTCCTCTTGAGTCTATATAAATTACCAGCCTAATATTGACCGGGTGATATTCATTTCGAGGATGATACATCGAAATAACGTGACGTCACATTAGGCTATATGGTAAAACGTTTACGTAAGGTATAATAAAATTGATATCTATGTTCAATAATGGCATCATTGGATACTAATAACATTTATAATGAACGTTAGGAGTTATTAAGTCCTACGTAAGTTTAACAAATTCCTAATTATGTATTTTAGCTGCTACGAAGGAGTTGGCCTTTTATATAAATATTATAAATGTGCACCAGGACGAACAAAAAAAAAGAAACTAAATTGAGTCTTATATACTCATAAAAAGTACTTGAAAATATTTGTCATGATGTATAATTTTATTAAGATGCGGTCTAACGAGAAGCTCCGCCTATGATCAAAATATAACAATAGCCGCCGACATGTCCAGGACATTTGAACCTTTCAGAAGGTCTTGTCCAAAAGCTTATTTTGTCCAAGAAGGAAAATAATCAAATGTTAAATTACCAAGTTAAAGCCAATTATAGCAAAGTTTAGTGGAAATTCAATAATTAGACCTTCAAGGTCAATGTTATACACGAGTCAAGGTCAATTCAGTTTTATATACAGAAATCTTGAACTTAAAGATGTTGTATCTTAATAAGAAGATAATCTATAAGTAAATAACAAATTTATAGTAAGATACAGCAAAAACAAGAGAATTTCATTAACTTTATCATGATGGTCAAGGCCAATTAAATGTCACAGTCACATCTAAATTATTCAATTTGTTTGTTTGGTGTCAAGTCTTCTTTTGTTCAAGTATCAATCAAACACGTTCATAAATAACAAAATTATGACAATTGAACCAAAATAAGATAATTTGACCTTGAAGGTCAAGGTCATCTAAAGCTCAAGGTCAATGGAGTTCAATTTTTCAGAAAGGCTTGTCCAAAAGATTGTTTTGTCCAAGAATGAAGAAAATCTTTTTACTCATAACAAAGTTACAGTCAATTATAGCAAAAGTAAGTGAAAAATGATAATTTGACCAATAAATGAACCAATGTCAATTTGAGTTTGACATACATAAACGTTTTATCCTAAAGCATGTTTTGTTTCGATATGAAGATAATCCATTCATTAAAACAAATTTATATTAATAGCCAGTGAAAGCAAACATAATTTTCAATTTTTTGACCTTCAAGGTCAAGGCCATATATTAGTGAAGGTCAAGCTCTGTCTTGTTACTTGAAGGTCCTCCTAGAAAATTGTAATGTTCAAGTTTTAAGACAGTCTATTCAAAAATATTTAAGTTAGCCACTAATAGCAAACAGAAAAAATATAGCAAATTTAGATATTTAACCTTGAAGAAAAATATGCCAACACCGAAGTGAGGTACTGGGCAACTGCCACACGACAGACTGTCACAAATTTCTTTGTGAAGGATAATAATCTGGAAAACTACACCATCAGATGTCGGAAAAGAAGATCAAACCCCGTGTCGTCGTTTTTGAAGCGACTTTTTCTCATACATAAATCATGCAATTTTATATGATAGTTCACCATGTAAAAAGAGAAAAGCATTCAATATTATAAATAATTACCAAATTATAAATCAGTAAAAGCAAAATAATTTACATTGTCGGTCCAGTTACTGTGACGAATTAAACATTGTACTGTATTTCGATTTAAGAAAGCAGTGTTCAGTAAATGTACATATTTCCGGTTTATTGTGCACAAAACAAAATCCGTTAGGTCAACAATAATAAATATGTAGTTTAACACTGTAAAAACTGGTACATTTGTAAGTATGAACTGTTTTAAACATTTCAACAGTTTTAACAAATTAAACATAATCACGTAATAGGTTTTATAAGTTTTGTTTAGTGATTTTCAGTGGCTGACTTCTAACAGATGGGGCGCAGGAAACTGTCACAGTATCTGAGAACAATGACTTTTGTGCAAAAAGACAAGTTAACCCAGCTGTCCAAATTTTACCATGAAAATGAACGGCCTTTTGATTGCATCAGGGCTGAATCTCTTACAAATTATGCACTTTTCAGCATCAGTTATTTCATCCTCAGGACTTAAGCTGTCCTCTACATGCTTAATTGTTTCCTCGATTTTTCTTAAACCAGATGTGCTTGTCACTGAAATTTTTACTTGTACAGGCCTCTTTGGTGTTTTGTTGGTTTCAGACACATTTGATTCTGACTTTTGGATTTTCGTGTTTTTTTTTTTTTTTTGTTTTTTTTTTTAAATGAATCAACAATGTCATCCTCAGTTATATGTTTACCTCCTCCTTCTTTGGTTAGATTTTTTCCTTTATTTTTGCAGCTGCATCATGTTCAAGGACTTTGCATCCTTTCCCTAAAAGGAAAGTTTCAACCTTTTTTTCAAAACGTGTCAGTGCTTGGTGGATCATGACTACTAAAAAAGAAGTGGCTTTGACATTTTGCTCATCTCAGAAATTACGGTACATATTATAAGGATATATATTTCTGAATGAAGCTAAAATGTTAGAATAAGTAAGTGTGCTTGTATAGACATAGTATGCAATACAACAAACATCAAATTTTGTTATTACACAGTCTCTTAATTCACGTAAGTATTTGTGACAAGCAGCATTCCAAATTATTTGGAAGAGACATTAAGTACCATGACATAGTTTATCAATTTAAGTGACTTTACTATACATTAATCTCATCAATGTTTATTAATGTTCTTAAGTGATGTGCATTTACATGTGTTTGGAGGATCCCGATAAAATTTCTGTTTTGCATCACAGTCAAATCGGATAAAGGACTGAAAACTAAACATGCATTATATCATGAGTTCTGACTTTTTTCCTGTTTCAACAACAATTAAATTGACTTTTTTATTTGCTGATACATACGTTTCAACATTTTTTACACCAATTATTCTCTAGGTCCGTGATCGAAAGGGGTAATTCTTAAACAATCGTCCTTTCTATGTTTTTCTTTTATTTCAATCTTGTTTACAAAGCTATAAAGCTATTTTATATCATTTTCTACTCTTTACCTTAAACTAAATCGGAATTGTCTATGAACTTATATATTTCTATGCTTCGCGATGCTCTTTTTGCCTAAGGCAGATTGCTCATGCACTAGAAAATACTACTTCCGGTCGACTTTTCATAGCGACGGACCGCATCGCAAAAAGGTCTATTAAGTTATTGTCAACTGTCTGTTTTGTAAGCAATATCAAGTGCACTGTGTTTCTTCAATGTTAAGTCAGACCACCGTGCAAGGGAATCATATAGCCACTGATCTGTAAGAGGATTCATGATATTTTCTTGTCAACCAAAAATAAATAGCACAATCAGTTGCCAAGTTCATGTTTTCTTGTCAGCTATTCGTCTATTACCAATTTCAGTCATTATTTGTAAATGGTTTGCCTTATGTTCCTTTGAGAATAGTGGTTGAACCCTTGACTTGACAACATAAACACTAACTTTACCACAAGGTCCGTCTTGCCAGGTCCTGTAGGGAACATAAAGTTTTTATAACCTTTTCTTACAGACATTCCATCATTTTTGACAGCAAGTAAGGCTCTGTTAGGTTGCCAGGGCTATATGAACTATATGACCCTCTTTTAAATACAGCTTTTAGCTTCAATACTCTATGGAAAAATGCGAAAAGACACTTTACGAACATAACAGGACAAATATAACTTTAAAGTTAAAACAGATGTATTTTGTAAACCTAACCTTTTTTTCGAAGTATACTATAAAATTAATTGCGTTGTTAGGCCCTGGAAAATATCCGTGCAGCAGGTGGTATGTAAATATTGATGAAAATTAATATTAACTTTAATATTTTTTTGTGTTTATGAATGAACAGATTTGATATAAGGAAAAAAAGATATCAACTTAAAATTATTGATTTAAACCTTTCGAATCTCCACTTTGAGTAGGTTTTATATTTCTGATATCTTGGTCACTACATATGGTAAACAATCGATGCGTGCGCATAGCGGTGTCGTTGACGGGCTATATTTAGCATTATATACATATATCATTTATTCTATATTTGGCTTACCTATTCATTTTGAAAATCAAAGCACAAATTCTTAAAAAATGTATTGAATTTTAAATAAATGTTTAAAAGATGAAAACTTACCCTGCGATTGACCTATTTTTCCAGTTATGCTTCAAATCTGGTGCAGCGGAATTCACATATAATTTTTACCGATGCTCATTTTTGCGATACATATTGGGGTTCCACCCCGTGTACGTACACAGAACAAAAAACTCCGGAACATAATATTATTTTGCTATTCTAAGTGTTAAGCAATAATCTTGTGCCTGCACCATTCGGTTTTAAGGCAATAAATTACCATATTTATTTCATACCAACATTTTGAAAGTTTTTTTTCTTTTATATTCAAACAATTAATTTTGCATCAGATATACATGTATAGCTTTATACACTTTAAAGAAAGAACGCATAATAAAATTGAAAACAGTACATATAGAATAGCAAAAAAGTATCTGATATTACAAAATTTATCAGGCACGAAAAAAAAAGAAGGGCTAGGCTCTGCCTCTTTATTTCCTTGCAAAACTGATATTTTTTTGTAATATCAGACACTGGCTAGCATGGTAATCACTTTACTTCTGTATACGTACTTTCCCGGACAGAGCTTAAAAGATACCCTGCTGATATTTGAGTAAACTATATTTGTTGCAGAATATAACAATATATAGTAAATATGTCTTATTCAAAGAAGGTTTAACCATGTAATGGAATATGCATGCGTTCCTTATTGCGGATCAAGTATAAAGTTGGACCTTTAAAAAAGTGTTAGTTTTTAATGACACAATAGTATGTCCACTTAAATTTTGTAAGATCTAAGTATAACATATTTACTTTTTGTGAAGTCATTTACATGTTTATTTCATATTTACAAAAAGACTCCGTAGAAATTATTAGTATTTTCAAATATCAAATTTGAGCATAAAATATTTCTTTAATGATATGTTCTCTTTTTTTCAAAGATAAAAGTACATACCTTCAAATTTGCATCCATAATTTATTTATACAGTCTTCGTCTGGACTAAACGGGATGTCCTCGCAAAATCCCGAAACGTGTACGCTCTCATACGTAGTAGTATGCAACTTAATACTTGATCCATACTGAGGAAGGATGTATATTCAATTACATGGTTAAACTACGGGTTTCATATTTTAAATAGGAATCAGTCCACAGTTATTTGCCTTTCGTTGACCACAATAAGGAAGTAAATCCGCATAAAGTTTAATGCCAGAAATAAATGAATAATTGAATGAAAGAGATAGAAAAAGGACATTTTCTGACAGAATTCATTTCAAATAGTGGGCAAATGCCGAATTTGATCCAGATTTTATATGAGTAAGTATTTTTTTGTGTTTTTCTACATGACAGAACTCACATGGTTCCGGCTAATTACTGAAAACTGTCAGACTGATGTATTTTGGACTGAAATGCTGTGAAAAAATGATGGATGACCCCTAGTTTGCTATAGCTGGAATTATTTATCTTGGATGATACTGTAAGCACTTGATTGGAGAGTTAGTAAAATTGCCACAGGGTTTAATGTCTATATAGAACATTTAGTGAAATTAATTTTGACCTGAGGCCTGATTGGGTAATGCATTACCATCACTTTGAAGAGTATTCAAATAGGCTAGAATCACTTGCCAACTACATTGAAATTGAGGAGCGTGGGTTCAAACCACAGAACGGGCACTTTTTTCTTTCTTTCTTTTTTTTTTCTTTTAAACATTATTCATGTATCTCTCTCATCCCTTATGGAAGAAAAAAGGATTTGATTTCAAATATATAATTTTTGTACGTATTTATTAGCTAAATAATACCAAAATTTATAGCAAATATGATACCAGATATTTTCAAAATTTGATAAAACAAAACTACACGGTAAAAGTATTTTATATTTCGCATGATCAACCAATATACCTTTAAGAAAATTTAGGCAAACTTTGAAAACTCAAACTCGCCCTCCTTCTGTCGTATTTTTGCTTTTTTGCCTAGAAAAAAAAGCGAAAACACGAGTAGAAGACAAAATCCAACTTGTTGCCACTTCGTGTTTTCGAAGTTTGAGACAAAGAAGCGAAAATACGACATGGCGTAAATCAGCCTTCATTATTTTCAACATTGTGTTAAAATGCCTGGGACATGTGATAAACACATGCTTATAAAATTAAAAAATATAAACTATGTAAATTATAAGCGAAAACTCATGCATTGTTCAGACTTCGATTTTTTTAATAACGTTACATCGAGATCTGTATTTTTTTACCATGTTATTTTCCAGTTGTCCCCGAAAGGTAAAATAATGGCCATTAATGTGCAGCATTTTTTCGTCTTACCAAAGCAACACATATCTTAAAGACTAGGGGAGGTAGAACTCTTAAAATGGCGCAAAAATGAACAAACACCGACCTGTATGTCTTGATTTCCCCTATAGCATGTTCAACTGAATCTTAATATTTCTGAATAAGCCTGCTGATCATTTCATCAGCATTTTTCTTTTCTCTCGAACGTTAGTTTGCTTTGATACTCGTATATGGGGTCATAAAGGGATTCTCATCTTCTAAAAGAACCCATTTCCTTTGAAACTACTTCGTGAATGTGACGTCAGCAGAGACAGCAGTGATGGTAACTACGGTTTGTATATGTACCGGCTTGAAAAATGCCTTCTGGGTCATTGGTTGAAAAATTAGCATGGTACGTAATAAAGTATATGAATTAAGAAACTTGTGTTGATGTTGTTGTTGTTTTTTTTTCTGTTCATTTTATAGATTATGTTTACATTGCATACATCTGTTATATGTTTTATTGAAATACTATAACAAGCATATGTATTTACGAGTCATTCTATATTTTCCCATATTTTCGCAACATTTTCAGTTTGCATATCTTTGATTTTTAGATGTTCTATGAGGGATGAAATTTGTTTGTGGTTAAGATAAGGGATATTTCCAAATGATGAAAAAATATTTTTGCAAGCTTAAAATGTCTTTATTATGTCAGAAACGCATTGTCTATGGCCTGACTACTTCTGTAACACTTTTATACTTAACAGCTAGAAATAAGATACTGTGTCTACAGATGCAAAACATGCATCATTGAACAGGTTGGGTATTATTCTTTTCAAAGAATAATTAATTCATAATAAAAAGGTACAAAATATGAATTTAAGATGATAAATACACCTGGATGTTTAAAACATAAATATTTAGAGTATTTGAATTTATATAATTATAACCTACCGCATTTGATGTATTTTTTATTGTCTTAAATTGTAAAGATCATCTGAATGTTATGAACTGTTACTTCATTACCATCTGATAAGACCTTGGTAAAATAAAAAAGTCGTTTTTTTATGTGCTGTACATTACATGAGTGATAGGTACTGTTACAGGAAAGGCACTTCTGTTACAGCAGTAGCAAAAAAAAAGCATGCACTTTTATATATCTTACGATAAAATGTCACCTGAAATCTATTATGTGGTGTTTGATTATCATCTGACGAGATCGTTGTCAAATGATATGTGACATCTTGTTACATGGGTGACATTTAGTTACAGGAAAGACTATTCGGTTACAGAAGTGATATAAAAATATGCATGCATTTTACTTCCGAGGAAAGACAATTCGGTTACAGCAGTGAGCATTGTACTTCACAATTTCAACAAACTTATGTTAAATTTATTTATACAAGAAGATACTAAATGTAACATTCATCTTTTGTCAAACTCCAAGTTTATTGTCACAGTTATTCTATAAATAAGTATTTCTTAAATGCTAATAAATGATTGAATTCGTGGTAAAAGAAGATAGCTGAGAAAGTTTATGTGGAAAAGACATTAATGAATGTTAAAATTTAGAACTTAACATTGCACAAAAAGTATTAAGAATAGGTTAGTGTTTGTTAGTCAGTTTTAATGAAATTACTTTTGAATCTTTACATAGAGTGGGTTTGGAACCCTCATTTAACTGACAATTTGGTGTTGATTAAATGTACCAAAAAAAATAATAAAATGGAACAATCACATTGGACAAAAATACTTTAAACCACTCAATGGATTATCAAAGTCTTCTTAATCAATTTTGTTCTTTTTTGTTAAAATTATCAACAACCTTAAGATGCTAGGACTACTTTTATTCACTGCCTTTCTAATATAGCCGACAACATTACCTTTTACATAGGCATCGCTCTTATAAATTGATCATGTTTCTTTGACTGCCTTAGTACCTTCTATTGTCTTACTTCTATCTGTTAATTTACTACCTTGTGCTGACTTACTTTTTACTTCTGCCTGACTACTTTTTCCTGACCTACTTCTTCTGCCTGGCTTCTTTCTGCTGCCTTACTAATACTTTCTTTTGCCTGACTACTTTCTGCTGAATTACTACTTTCTTCTGCCTGACTACTTTCTGCTACCTTACTACTAATTTCTTTCGCCTTACTACTTTATGTTGACTTACTACTTTCTTTTGCCTGACTTCTTCCTGTCATGCTGCCTTACTACTTTTATCTGCACTGTCACAGTTATTCTATTAATAAGTATTTCTTAAATGCTAATAAATGATTGAATTCGTGGTAAAAGAAGGTAGCTGAGAAAGTTTATGTGGAAAAGACATTTATGAATGTTAAAATTTAGAACATAACATTGCACAAAAAGTATTAAGAATAGGTTAGTGTTTGTTAGTCAGTTTTAATGAAATTACTTTTGAATCTTTACATAGAGTGGGTTTGGAACCCTCATTTAACTGACAATTTGGTGTTGATTAAATGTACCAAAAAAAATAATAAAATGGAACAATCACATTGGACAAAAATACTTTAAACCACTCAATGGATTATCAAAGTCTTCTTAATCAATTTTGTTCTTTTTTGTTAAAATTATCAACAACCTTAAGATGCTAGGACTACTTTTATTCACTGCCTTTCTAATAATAGCCGACAACATTACCTTTTACATAGGCATCGCTCTTATAAATTGATCATGTTTCTTTGACTGCCTTAGTACCTTCTATTGTCTTACTTCTATCTGTTAATTTACTACCTTGTGCTGATTTACTTTTTACTTCTGCCTGACTACTTTTTCCTGACCTACTTCTTCTGCCTGGCTTCTTTCTGCTGCCTTACTAATACTTTCTTTTGCCTGACTACTTTCTGCTGAATTACTACTTTCTTCTGCCTGACTACTTTCTGCTACCTTACTACTAATTTCTTTCGCCTTACTACTTTATGTTGACTTACTACTTTCTTTTGCCTGACTTCTTCCTGTCATGCTGCCTTACTACTTTTATCTGCACTGTCACAGTTATTCTATTAATAAGTATTTCTTAAATGCTAATAAATGATTGAATTCGTGGTAAAAGAAGGTAGCTGAGAAAGTTTATGTGGAAAAGACATTTATGAATGTTAAAATTTAGAACATAACATTGCACAAAAAGTATTAAGAATAGGTTAGTGTTTGTTAGTCAGTTTTAATGAAATTACTTTTGAATCTTTACATAGAGTGGGTTTGGAACCCTCATTTAACTGACAATTTGGTGTTGATTAAATGTACCAAAAAAAATAATAAAATGGAACAATCACATTGGACAAAAATACTTTAAACCACTCAATGGATTATCAAAGTCTTCTTAATCAATTTTGTTCTTTTTTGTTAAAATTATCAACAACCTTAAGATGCTAGGACTACTTTTATTCACTGCCTTTCTAATATAGCCGACAACATTACCTTTTACATAGGCATCGCTCTTATAAATTGATCATGTTTCTTTGACTGCCTTAGTACCTTCTATTGTCTTACTTCTATCTGTTAACTTACTACCTTGTGCTGATTTACTTTTTACTTCTGCCTGACTACTTTTTCCTGACCTACTTCTTCTGCCTGGCTTCTTTCTGCTGCCTTACTAATACTTTCTTTTGCCTGACTACTTTCTGCTGACTTACTACTTTCTTCTGCCTGACTACTTTCTGCTACCTTACTACTAATTTCTTTCGCCTTACTACTTTATGTTGACTTACTACTTTCTTTTGCCTGACTTCTTCCTGTCATGCTGCCTTCCTTACTACTTTTATCTGCTGCCTTACTATTCTACAAATCCTTTCTGCTGACTTTATGCTGTAATGACCTACTTCTTTTTGCTGGCTTACAACATTTAAGACTTAAAACTTACCTTCAGATTTTCTAACTAATTCCATCTGACTTACCTTCTGTCTACTGACTAACTACATTTTTCAGACTTACCTCTTAAGCTTCTGACATAAATTTCAGCTACACTTTTTAATGACTTACTACTTACTATTGACCTTATTAATAACTACCACTTCACTTACTACATTCTGCCGACATAAACGTTTTGATCTAGTTGAGTTACAATTTTGGACTAACAACTTTCTAATGACCCGCAACTTTCATCCTGAACTACTACTTTTTTGGGAGAGGACACTCATAAGCTTTATAGCTTTCTGCCCAATCCCAAAGTGCACTATGTAAATATTGTTCACTTGTCTAATGTTTTGTTGGATAAATATGTTTAAACCAAAGAGCTATCACTTTCTACTGACTTACAATTTCCGTCTGATTTAGAACCTTCTGCTAACTAACCATATTCTGTAACCACTATGGGCGAGGACAGAAACTTTCAATTTAAAGGAACATGGATGAACGTTTTAATCAAACTGAGCCTGCAAAAGATTTAAATATTCTTTAGCGATCCTATTTCTCAAGACTTCAATTTATACTGAAACACAATAGTGTAATTGATAAATTAGGTAAATAAATCTATAAAACAAATGGTTTTCTTTTGAAAAAATCTGCAATTATAGTCAAAGTTTGAATAACATCCATATAGAAAAAAATATAATGGAAGCAGAAGTTAAAAGTTTCATTTAGTTTGCAAAATCACTTACTAACAATTTTCTTTGATACTAAACGCTTGTACTGTAACATATTTGTCACTCCTGTAACAATGTTTAGTCTAGGATAAGCAACCTAACAAATATCTCTGAGAAATCAATAAATTAGTACTAAAACACTTACAAAGGATATGGTCAATGTTGGCCTCTTCTTATGATAAGGTATCACAATAATAACATGATTAATTACTGTAACACATTTTGTCACTTCTGTAACATAAATTATGCAATATGAGTATCGTTTTATATTGCATGTTTTAAAAAGTAAATCATTATTTCTAGTGCATATTTTGAAAACAAAACTTTAAAAGTTTATATAGTAAAGGCTTTTTCTTCAAATTACACTTTTGAATTAATTGATAATTGTTTGAAGAGATACTATGCTAAAATTTCATATTTGAAAATATTTATGATTGCTACACAGTCTCTTTGAAAATATAAAATAAACATGTCATAGTAGATATGTTGTGTTTAAAATTCTACACACTATAGGTTGTTACAATATGAATATATACTTTCATTAAAAATCAAAGTGCTGAAGGCACTGCAGTTGGGACGTATGAAGGATCAAATAACAATTTTTTCTATTTCGGGGCAGATAATTCAATGAGTGAAGGGTGTTGCCGGTTGATAAATATAAAGTGCACAATTCAGTAAATGAACAGTAGTTGATACAATTATTCTATGACACACATGTTCAAATATAATATTTAGGTTACATGTACGTGTAGGTCCATCACAAACCGTTATTGGCCTTTTTTGACAAGAGCAACAAGTGAAAATAGAGCTACCAGAGGAAACTGCAAGCTTGACTATTTTAACACATGACATTATAAAGGGAGACAAAGCTATGAAAAAATAATCAATTGTGATATATATCAAATTTTCTGTATCAGTATCAAGTAAACACTCAAATGGTCAATATTTTTTGCATCACATTATATGAATGTGACCATGTCATTAGAACTTATAATGGCCTTTGTTTACTGCAATTCTCATGCTAATCTCTTTCACTGTATAACGTTTATAAAGTTTCAATCAAATTCCTTCAATATTTTAATCCTCTCTCAGAACAGTATCATGAAATATATACGGAGATAATTCAAAAACTAAGTAATGTAGAATTTTGGTTATTTGACACAAGACTTCTGCTCACTAGTCTCTACAACTGTATTTAGTTTGAGTGTGGTATCATTGAAAAGATTTACTCCAGACAACCATTTTTTTAAAAGTTGTTGTACATGAATTTTAAGAGATGATAATTGTAAAATTAAGCTAGAAACTAGAACTCCGCGAGTCGGATGTGTCGCCTTGTGAACAATGTAGTTTAGGAGAAATGGCCAGGACAAAAATGAAGTATGAAAAATAACAAAGGGCAATAACTAAAAAAATAATAAGTTCAGAGCAGCAGTTTCTGAACACTGCACTTCTTATCAATAAGATCTATCATACTATGATGGTTCAAGTCCATAGCTTTCATACTTGAGGAGAAATGACCAGGACAAAAATAAAGAAAGAAAATCAACAAAGGGCAATAACTCAAAAAATAAGAAATGCAGAGTACCAGTTCTTGTGCACTGCACTTCTTCTTAATGAGATCTATCATCCTTATAATGAAGTTTCAAGTCCATAGCTTTTATACTTAAGGAGAAATGGCCCGGACAAAATTAAAGTATGAAAATAAACAAAGGGCAATAACTAAAAAAATAAGAAATGCAGAGTAACAGTTCTTGTGCACTGCACTTCTTCTTAATGAGACCTATCATCCTATGAAGTTTCAAGTCCATGGCTTTTATTCATTAGGAGAAATGGCACGGACAAAAATAAAATATGAAAATTAACAAAGGGCAATAACTCAAAAATTAGGAAGTACAGAGTACTGGTTCTTGTGCACTGCACTTCTTCTTAATGAGATCTATCATCCTATGAAGTATCAAGTCCATAGCTTTTTTAGTTGAAGAGAAATGGCCCGGACAAAATTAAAGTATGAAAATTAACAAAGGGCAATAACTCAAAAAATAAGAACTGCAGAGTACAGGTCCTTGTGCACTGCACTTCGGGTTATTAAAAGAAGCATGCATACCAAGTTTGAAGTCAATCAGACTTATAGTGACTGAGTTATGCTCCGGACAAGCTTTAGGGGACGCCGACAACGACACAGACGCCGCCGACAAAAGTAACCCTATTATGTCACCTTTTCAAGGCGACACAAAAATTAGGGTTCTTTGAAAAAACACTTTCTTTCACTTGATTATTTTCGCTGTGTAAAAGTTTAATCAAATTTCATCAACTCTTTTCCAGTATTTCTCTGGACAAGCATAATTAAGTACATGTATAATAAAGGTAGATAATTAAATAAGAGGGCCATGATGGCTCTGAGGTTGCTCACCTGTATATACCCCCCCCCCCCCCCACCCTGCAGGGCCAGTTTTAACCCAAGGGCTTTTGTTTGAACAAACTTGGAAGACATCCATAAGAAGATGATTCATGCTAAACATCAAAGCTCTAGTTTATTGGGTTTTTTTAAAGAAGATTTTTTAAGTTTTTACTAACACATACTATTAAAAACAATGACAACCCTGGAGCAGGGCCAGTTTTGACCCCAGGGCTTTTATTTGAACAAACTTTGTAGACACTCACTAGAAGATGTTTCAACTTATAATATAAGCTCTAGCTATTTGGGTTCTTTAAAAAAGATTTTTGAAGTTTTTACTATATGCATATAGGGAAAATCAATGATCCCCTGGGGCAGGGCCAATTTTGACCCCGGGGCTTTTATTTGAATAAACTTGGTAGACACTCATTAGAAGATGTTCATGCTAAATATCTTAGCTCTAGCTCTTTGGGTTCTTTAAAAGAAGATTTTTAAGTTTTTACTATTTGCATTTAAAGAAAATTAATGACCCCCTGGGGCAGGACCAATTTTGACCCCAGGGCTTTTATTTTAACAATCTTTGTAAACACTCACAGGGTGTTCACTAGCCATGAAATCCTGAGGGTCATTGACTAAGTTTTACCGACTACAAGGCCAAATCCCCATGATTTTAACAAAATTTGACCCTCCAGCTATAATCCTGAAGGGTCAAAGTGTCATTTCAAGGGTCAAACGGACACCCTGACTCACTAGAAGATATTTCATGCTAAATATCTTAGCTCTAGCTCTTTTAGTTCCTTAAAAGAAGATTTTTTAAAGTTTTTACTATATGCATTTAAAGAAAATTAATGACCCCCTGGGGCAGGACCAATTTTGACCCCGGGCCTTTTATTTGAACAAACTTGGTAAACACTCATTAGATGATGTTTCATGCTTAATATCTTAGCTCTAGCTCTATGGGTTCCATAAAAGAAGATTTTATAAAGTTTTTACTATATGCACATAGGGAAAATCAATGACCCCTGGGGTGGGGCCAATTTTGACCCCAGGGCTTTTATTTAAAAAACTTGGTAGACACTCACTAAAGGATGTTTCAAGCCAAATATCTAAGCTCTAGCTCTTAGGGGTTTTTTTAAAGATGATATTTAAAGTTTTTTTCTTTCGGTTCCCATGGCAACCAGAGTTCAGCATGGAATTAAATTCTTTGCACAATTTTTAAAGGTGACAGCCAAAGGAACATTCTTGTGAAGTTTGGACGAAATTAGCGTAGTGGTTTATGAGGAGATGTCATTTAAAGTAAAAGTTTACGGCCGGACGAAAAGGGATCACAAAAGCTTGACCTGTCACTTTGTGACAGGTGAGCTAAAAACTAAGGAATGGAGTTATGGTTCTTTGACACATTGGAAAATTCGAGTCGTTCAAGTTGATGTAGATTCAGTGATAGTTTGGAATAAGCATTTTTAACTTAAGGAATATAATTAAAACATGAAGCAAGGTAGACTTATGTTTCTTGAACATTGCACTTCCTCTTAAAAGTCTCTATCACTTTGTGAAGTTTACATAAAATCCCTTCAATACATATCTAGTTATATTCATATTTCGGACAAGAGTGTGAAGGACAAATGTCTTCCTAAGTACAGACTATGTTTTTTTTCCTTTATCAACTAAAATCTCAAAAACACCATTAAAAACATATTTTCCTCCCATGAGCATCCTTTTTCCCCAAAAGTACAAGTCTGTATGGAATGAACACAGATATTTATCCAGAATATTACTTGAGTCCATACCGACAGATGGTTAAGACCGCAACTATATTCTCTCCCTTTCAGGAGCATAAATTATAATAACATGCTAAATCTCTGTATAGTTCTATATCAGATACCAGTATGATGAACCTTACTTTTGTACCATTTAAGTTATAGCAAAATTCAGCTTTCATTGACATACAGAAATGGGTCAGCCTTTAGTCCCCTCTTAATGAACATAGAAGGGGACTAATAACAACAATTTATTCTCATAGTTTCAATTCTCAGGTTTATTACTTATCATTACACCAGGCAAGCTAAGATACATGTTAAAACCACAGGCACTATATACCACATTTACCCATATATACGCTCAAAATACTATATATAAAGAATAAAGGTCCCTAACGAGAGAAAAATATCATGCAAAACAAACAAGAACTGTTCGGTAAAAATACACCAGATCACTATTTTATCTTTGTGGTTGTCTCTAGGAATAATGTATCCTATCATAAACACTTTTTACTTCATCGAAATCCTACAAAATGCTCCAAAATACGAGCAAGTTTCCAAATTTCACTGAAATGTCATTGCATGTCGTTTTCGACGTCCAAGCGATGCGTGTAAACAAAGGTGAATTCTGGTCAATTTCTACAAGATCAACGAATAACTGTTAAGATTTCGACATACTTTCTTTAAGGCAACTTGTATACAGTCAAACTGCGATATCTTTACTTCACAACTGTCCGACGATAACACTAACAAGCTAAAAAATTAAAAATAATTGACAGCTCCGTTCCAGAAAGCAAGCATTTCCTACATTACCGCACTGAATATAAGGTAAAGTAATGATTGGTTAAGCGGAAAATCCGAGTTTTAACATTTTCCTTCAACACAATGTTCATGACTGGCCTTTACTATTGACAGGGGATTCAATTCAGACTAGCCCTCTAAAATACTCCAACTAGTCCAAAGTGTTAATGGTGCCTATACAGTTATGATCACTACATCTGGAAACTGGAGATTCCCACTGAGTGTGATGCTTATCTTCATTCGCTTGACAGTGACACATGTCCACCTTAAAAAAAAGCAATAAAAATTATATGAAGTGCAATAATTTGCAAAAAAATGCATATCTTATTTGTCTCTTCTTACATTTATAATGCAGAGCACTAGATTTGTGTGTCTGTCATACAAAATGACTTTCAATAATACTATTTAAATATATTTGAAATACAATTTCTTTAATAAATACTCATAGTAATACTAAATTCCTTTTTTGTGATATTTTTTCTGACACATAAGTGCAGACAGTACATTGTGTACACCGGTCTTACTGACCTGTGTGAAACCATTCTAAGCATGATGCCAAGAAAATTTTGGACTTATGAGAGGCTGTAAATGACCCCAGATTGATCATAAGGTAATGTGTAACCAACGCTGAAAAGCATTTGACTATATCTCAATCCATTGAGAAGTGGCATCACTTTGAAATCAATTTTGATTGAAAAAATTGAGGCAAAATAGTGATTTTGGGCAATTTTGAGATGTCCCCTCGTTGCCATGGTAACAGAAAATTTAAGCCTGAGCATGTTGTTGCAAGGGCAATGGTCCAGTCAACATTTGTGCCAAGTTTGATTAGTGTTGAAGCAGTTTTTATAGTATTATAGCAATTTGAACTTGTAACGGGAGACTTTTCAATGGAAACAGCCATTTTTCACAAAATGCTCATGAAGTAATGGGTTAAGAAATTTTGCATCTTGATTGGGAAAAATATTTAGTATCATGTACAAAGTTGTTAATCCAACAAATTGTATATCATTCAAAGCATAAAAAATACATAAAAAATACATAAAAAATTGACAATGGAATGTGTTTTTGAACATCATCTGTCTGGTACCATATTGGATTGAAATGGAATGAAGAAAAATTGTCAGCTTTGATAACAGAATTTTGACTTATGATTTTTTTCTAAACTTGGAAAAGAAAAAAAGCATATTTGGCATTATTATAATGGGTCTGTTAATCTGACCCGTGGTGACACTGGTAAAAATGCATGTTTTCATTATTTTTTTTTGGAAAACAGTTTGGTTTGTGAAATATACATTAAATATTATATAAGTACCTGTTGTTTGTAATAATCTTCTAGTCTTTCTTTAATCTTATACTGTACTTTTTTCTAGCTACATGTACCAGCCTTTCCAAGTGAATATTAAAGTAAATAATCTTTTATTTCCCTGAAAATATCAATTTAGAGATTTCATTTTCAAAATCATCCAATACTACTCTCTTAGTGTGTGTATATACAGAGACATATAAATACATTTTATGTATTTTAACGTCTCTGGTATATACAATGTATATATGTGTCTATACAATGTATATATATGTTTACACTATAATATGATTGTGTACAGCATGTAATGACATAATTAAAATTTGAAAAATTTATGATAATAAAATATTAATAATATTTCTTCATATTACTCCACAGTATTACCACTAAAATAGAAAATGTTCTATCATTTTATTATGATATCTATTTTTTACATGTAGATTTGTGAAAAAAATGTGAATATCAGTAGTGTCAAAAATTGTTAAATCATATAAAATGTCTAATTAACACTGATAAATTACTTCAACCATGTATTGAGAACAGGTATAGATCATTTCCAACAGTCTTGCTGTTGTGTTGACATTTTCGCGACATGGTTGTGTGTCTGCCTTGTAATCAAGAGGTCTGGGGTTCAAATCCCTTTAAGAGCCTGAAGATTTTTCAGGTTAACAATTATCAAGGTGGCAGTGATTTTTTTTTTCAACTTTCAAAACAACCTGTGGCTTTATAAATGGGAAACTATAGCTTGATTAATCAGAAAAGAGGAAAAATTTCAACCACTGAAAATGGAATTTACCCATACATTTAAAAAAAGTGTAATTCAATTTAAAGGGGTTCCATTGAGGTATTTTGTCATGATGGGACTGAAATATTTTTTCCAGATAAATGTACCATTTGATGAATGTTTAGAACACTAATCTTTGTACAAACCTTTAGATCATTTGCGCACTTCGTTTTTCCAGAATAATTATTCAAATTGTAAAAAGATGACCCAAAATGAAATGGCTAGACTTTAAATAGATATATATGCCTTGTTCTCATATTTTCGGGGGTTCTCATATTTTCGTGGCGTCATGTCCAGTTGTGAATGACAGCTTGTGCGATTGATTGGACTCTCCAAAAAAGCATCAAGTTTTCGCCGACACTTATTTCTATAAATTACTACCATAAGAATTCGTACTAAACATATTAAACACATAAATATAAATCTGTCAATGTCATTACAATTATAATTTTTCTTTTCTCATTTCTATACGTTATTTTCAACTACACAGCAACAAAAAAGAACAAAACACGTATCTTCGCCTTAAAATTCATCACCGGAACTTATACCTAACTTAAACCAATGTCCCGAAATATATTGAGTGCAGTATAGAATTTGTGCGCGCGCAACGTAATTACCGAAACGAGGCCATCCAATCAAAATCCCCGAAAATATGAGACAGCTTCCGAGCGACACAGACTACCGATAGTGAAAGTAGAAAGATTAGTATTTCTTACTGAAATAGTTTATTTTCGTATTTTAAACGGTTCCTTTTTTGTTTGTCATAGTTTTTACTCACTGTTGATGTTTTTTGTCTTCCATTTTCTATAAATTTAAAAACGGTGGCTTTAATTTAAAACATTAAACCCCCGAAAATACGGGTCAACGGCATATATAATAATTTATAAATTAAAGGTCAAAATAAAATTATTCTGAAATATTCAAGAATGTGCCCCATTCGGTAGAGACGTAACGGCCGTGACAAGACCAAAAAATTGTAGGCGTATATGCCGGTTTTCCTGTAAAGGCAGACATCTGTGTAATATCAATTTGTAAAATCTGTCGGTTTTGCAATCTAAGTATGATCGAAATGTCTTGGCCCACTTGGGTACGAAAGACTCGAGATCTCCAAATTACTTCGAAATTATTTACGAAAGTTTTAGTCCTCGGAAACAAATTGGCATCAATAAATAAACATAATATTATTAGTCATCAAATTCATAACATATTTTGCTTTATAACATACCTTATGAGCTTAACAGGCTGATAATTATGCTCGTGAAGTAGGTCGAAAAATATACCGGAAGTTGTCGCATTCATTTAACCTAATTATCGGCTAATTCAGAGACGAATAGATTATCTACATCTCTGGCTAATTCTATTTCAATATCCACTTTGCAATTATAAACTACAAAATTTATCCGATAAATAATGTCTTTTTCAAAAATTCTGGAATATAATACAAAAAAATGTGATGATAAGGCGGATGAGTAAGTTAAATATTGCAAGCCGTCAATACTATGACCCAATTAATTTACTATCCCATTCATAGAATTATGTGACCTTTCAAATTATATCCGCTACGTTTCTAATACCGTAATTCAAGCTCAATTGCGCATTATTTTCAAAAAATAAATTTCTTGTCTCCACTTCTGTTCGCAATAAATCGAAGTTTTCAGAAATTCAGAGCACTATTTTTCACTCGCGGCGGTTATGCGTCGGTCATGGTCGGGTGATCACTATGAATTCAGCTTACGTTGATATGTTAGAATACAATATAGCATTTAGAGTGGCGATGAAACGTCACAGCAGTGGGCGTTACCCTGTATGGTTGGAAATTTCGGGTTTGTAAGTGCACTAGTTGGGACTACGTCCCAACTAAAAACTGGCAGTTTTTAGGAACGCAGCTTCCAATACATAATTTATTCATTCTTATATTCAAATTGGACATATTCGGTAAGAATTACATAGATTTCAATAAATTACTTTGATAAAATATTTACCCAAGATTTATCATAGTATATCTTTAAATATATCTATTGTAACTTATTTGGTCACTACTGTCGGTACGAATAAAATTTTCACGCGTTTCGTCCAAGTATAGCGTGAAAATATTGTCTTAACGATGCGTATACACAATATTGTAATGGCCAGTTTTTGTAATGTATATAGTATCTGCACGTGTTAAGCGTGCGATATCGTGTTAGTATATATAGGGGTTTTACAGTAGGTTTAATTCAGTCTACCGGACACTAGCGCATTGTTCAGTCGGTTTTATCCAATTTTTGATATTTGCTGTGCGGACCACGTGGCATTAGAGATGGAAGAAAATCAATTATTGACTAGGATGGAGGCTCTTGTTTCAAATAAGTTGGCTGCTTTTGAAACGAAGATTTGTGAAACGCAGAAACAGCTTGTTGAGGCTCAGATAGCTAAATTTCAACAGAGCTTTGTTTCCAATGACAATTATCAATTTCGAAAGAAAGGAAATGAGGAGCAGTTTAAGATTAATTTCAAAGTGCTGGGCAGTCTACGTGAGGCAGAGGGTCAGCTTAGTGACATGGCAGCTGAGGGTTCGTCAAAAGCAGAGGCAGTTCGGCAGAAAGTTGTCGAAGGTATGAGCACTCTCATTCACCGTCAAAAACTAATTATGTTAGCTGACTCAACTGATTTGGGCTGGAGGGTTGTAAATGAATACGAGGCACACCCGCTAGCCGAAGATTCGGATGATGAAAAGAAGATCTATCGAGCCCAGCTACATGCGGACCGTAAAGCCAATCAGGAAAGACGGGCCAGGACTAAGCGGAATGCTCCATATGTAGTTTCGGCAACCAGTTCACAATCGGCCGTGACGTCACCTTCAGGCTCACGTATTCAGACGATAGGTCGAAAACCGGGCTTGTGTTTTCGTTGTGGGAAACCAGGGCATTGGCAGGCGGACTGTAAGATGAGATCTACGGAGGTACAGGATGCTAAAGCGTCTCAGATAAGTAGATTTTATGTAAATCCTGTTTCATTGTTGAATAATTGGTCAAATAAGAAAGTTTTTGATAGTAGATCAAGAGAGAACAATGAAAAGGTTCTATCTCCAGTTGGCAAACTGCGGGAAAATATTTCCCATTGGGAAAAAGCAGGCGCAAGTAGCTTTGTATTAGAGGTTATAAAAGAAGGCTTTAAGCTGCCTTTGAAAGTTTTACCTGAGAAAAAAGTTTTAAAAAATAATAAGTCTGCGCTGGAAAATCGTATTTTTGTTTTGGAAGAAATTAGAAAATTATTAGTCAAGGGGTGTATCACAGAGGTTACAACTGCCCCACATGTAGTTAATCCTTTAACCGTTGCTTTTAGCAGGTCCGGGAAGCCCCGTTTGGTATTAGATTGTAGACACGTGAATCTTGATTTGTTCAAATATAAATGTACATTTGAAGATCAATCGGTAGCAAAATCATTATTTTCTACAGGAAATTACTTATTTACATTTGATTTAAGGTATGCTTACCACCATATTGAGATATTCAGAAACCATCGAACTTTTTTAGGGTTTTCATGGGAAGAAGATGGTATAAAAACATTTTACATATTTAATGTATTGCCTTTTGGTATATGTGTAGCAGGGTATATCTTTACAAAAGTATTAAGGGAAGTTGTTAAGTATTGGCGCTCTACGGGCCATAGGATTGTACTTTTTCTAGATGATGGTATGGGAGGGGACGTTTCCTTTCAAAAATCTTCTGTTTTGAGTGATTTTATTAGACATGACTTGCAGGCATTTGGGTTTTTATTAGCAGACGATAAATGTTTTTTGGTACCTTCTCAAACTGTCGTCTGGCTTGGTTTTGTTTGGGATACACAATTAGGCAATATATCTGTTACAGATGAAAGAATAAAACGTTTTGAGATTTTGTTATGTTCTATTATTAAGAATGTGAGTGAGGGTACAACTTTAATTCATGCACGAAAGTTGGCGTGCCTCATTGGCCAGTTAATGTCTATGAAAAGTGTTGTAGGACAGATAGTGAGACTGAGGTCACGTGCTATGTATGCATGTTTGAATCAAATGGCGAGCTGGAATGCTCTTGTTTCTATAAATGCTGATGCTTTATCAGAAATGTTGTTCTGGAAGGAACATATTAAAAAATTGAATTTTTGCGATATAGATAATGCAGTTAATTCGTGTATGTACGAGAGTACAGTGTTCACCGATGCAAGTGACGTCGGTTTTGGGGGCTATATAGAGGGTGTGACCGATAGCGAGGTCACCGGAAGTTGGTCCGAGTCCGAGAGTATGACTAGCTCCACGTGGAGAGAACTTGAGAGTGTAAACAGGATGCTATTAAGTAATCTTAATGGTCTAAAGGGGAAATCTGTTATATGGAAGACTGATAATAAAAACGTACCGGTTATTCTCAGTACTGGTAGTTCTAAGCCGCATTTGCAAAAAATTGCTTTGAATGTAGATGAAATTTGCAGAAGAAGTGAAATCATTTTACTGCCTGAATGGGTACCTAGGTCGATAAATACAGAGGCAGATTTTTTGAGCAGGTGCTGTGATAGCGATGACTGGGCGGTGCTTGATTGGATATTTTTTGCACTTGAACAGAAATGGGGGCACCACTCTATTGATAGGTTTGCTTGCGACTTTAATACGAAGTGTCAGGCTTTTAATTCGAGATTTTGGTGTCCTAATACAAGCGGTATAAATGCTTTTAAACAAACATGGACGGGCCATGTGAATTGGTTGGTTCCACCACCTAGGCTTATCATTAAATGCATAGAAAAAGCTATTTCAGATAGGTGTACTTGTACGCTGATTGTTCCCATTTGGAGATCTGCAAATTATTGGCCGTTAATATTTCCGAACGGAAAAGATTATGCTTCGTTTATTAAAGACAGTGTAAGAATTATAGTTCTTAATTGTAAATTTATTTATTATAATCACATAATTTTCATAGTTTGATTTTTTCGATAGTATTTACTATTAAAAACATTGTTTGACTCTTTCAATTTAACATAGCTTCACTATTTCCGCCAAACGTAACGTCTTATTTTGTTTCCCGTAAAAAGACGTCATTAAATTGTTTTACGGTGACGTCATTAACCGTTACTTTGATATGTTGTTTTGCCTTGGGCGGAAGTGCTTAAATTGTTGATGTGTTTTGTTTATTGATGTTTTCCAATGGAAAGTAGATCATAATCGGTAAGCAAGTTATTAATTATGTATGAATTTTAATAGTAAATTCAATATTGTTTAAATGATGATGAACTTTACAATATTTGCCGTGAATTAAATTATAAACGGAATTATTCGCGGAAATATAAAATAACAATATTATTTTAATAGATTTAAGTCTATAATTGTAAAGGTGATATCGTATATTTATGATTTGTATTAGCATTATTATTTTAGACAATTTATTGTATTTTATTTTAAATGCGTTGTAATCAGTATTTAGTTTGTTTATTTATTATTTTCAGAGAATCGCATTGTTGTATCACATTGATATATTATTCCATGAATGAGAATAAAGAAAAGTGTTGAAATCTGCGCATTCTTGACTATTTTTAACGGAAAACATCTACAATTCTCGATTTTACTGTGACGAAAATGCCGTCAACAAATAGTGCGGAAACTTGTAATCAGGAGTTTGTCAGTTTGAAGAGATCAAGAAGTGCAAATGGCGCTCAACTGACGAAACTATACAATGAACTTGAAAAGAGCATGATGTCCTACAATAATATAGAAGAGGTAAAACTACTGAACAATAAGTTATGTGAACGCTTTGAACATTTCAAATCAGTGCATTTACAATGTTTAGATTTGTGCGCGCAACCGGAAGTTGTTGCAGACTTGGAAGCGAACTTTGAGAGCTGTTTAAAGAACTTTGAAGAATTCAGGGAAAGATTTTCTCAGTGGATCGCGGGAGCTATTGGACCGCAAGATGGAGAAAATATTCCTATAGAAAATGACGCAGAGTCAAATGTCAGCCATGGAAGTTCACGTACTTCAGTCTCGTCGCGCCGGAAATTACAAAGTGCTAAAGCAAAGCGTTTAATAGCAGAACACAAATTAAAACAACTTAAAAAGAAACAAGAACTTGAACGAGCTCGCCGGGATCTTGAAATGAAACAACTGGATCCAGTTGTTCAAAACCTTGGTTAGTGTTAACCAGTGGTTAAATTCATTATCCGCTGGTTAAATTTTGTCTGCTGGATAGATTCTGTTGCTCAAAACTTATCCAACGGATAAAATGCGTTATCCAGCGGTTAACTTTAACCAGTCCTATGACCACCGGATAATGCCCTTAACCAGTGGTTAGTCATCATCATTAAAACAGTAAAAATCATTAAAACTTGTTTAAAACCAGATTTTTCTTACAAATATATGTTTATTTTTCTTAACTAGAACATTTCATATGAAATGCATAGGATTAAATTGAAACATTTCTAAAAAAGTGCTTTTAGAACCCTTTTTCAATCTAAATTTGTTGTTGTTGTAGTTCAGAAAATTCAGTTAAACAGTCATAACTTTCTTATTTTTTAATAAAACATACAAGTGTCAGTACTCATTTTCTTAGTTAGAACATTACCCATCTAATGGAAGTAATTTCAATTCAAAATTTGAAAAAAAGTTGTTTTTGAATTTTTTCTTATGTGTGTCTAAGGGAAAAATAAATCTATCAATACTTTAAGGCCTCTGATATACTTTTTGTTTAATTCCAAAAACAAGAAAGCACAAAACATGCAAAATTATTTTTTGGGAGCTTTTTGATTCTAATAAATTTATTATTCATAAAAAAATCAGCCATTTTGTTTCCAGAATCACTAACCAACCCTGTTGCATTGTGGTACTTAACCAGTGGATAAATACGCTATCCACTGGTTAGGTAGCCAGTGTACTATCCAACTATTGAACAATGAAATTTTATTCACTGGATAGCTGGCCGCTGGTTAAGGATTTAGCCAGTGGATAAGCTATCCATTGGTTAATTTTAACCAATGTTTTGAACAACCCGGTCCAGTTGTTAGATCAGCAGTCGAAATTAGAAGAAGCCGAGATAGAAGAAATGGTGTGGTTAGAAACAACACAGGAAGAAACCGGGGTCATTTCTAACAATCAAAATGCTCAGCCTGACGTACAAAATGATATGACTAATCATATTCAGGTGAACAACCGTACGGATTCTGTGAGAAATATAAATTTGACACAGCCCAGACCGGAAATGAACAGATCGTGTATACCGGAAGTTGACAGTGAGACATCAAACATAGACAGATCATTTCAAAGATTGGCGTCAGCACTCCATGAAGGATTCAACTTACCGAAGCCAGAACTATTGACATTTGATGGGAAGCCTGAAGGATACTGCAAATTTATCAAAAACTTTGAAACAAACATTGAAAGCAGAATAAGTGACAATAATTTAAAGCTAAGTTATCTCATTCAGTATTGTACAGGTAAGGCAAAATCTAGTATAGAAGATTGTGTTTTGTTAGAACCGGAAGAAGGTTATAAACGTGCTAGGTCAATATTATTGTCTAGATTTGGCAGACCACATTTAATTGCAAGGTCTTACATTGATAACTTGGTAAATGGTGCTCAGATTAAAGCGTCCGATGTTGAAGGGCTATCTAAATTATCTTTAGAGATGCAGAAATGTGAAATTACACTTTCTCAGTTAGGATTTTCCTCTGATATTGATAATACAGAAAATTTAAGATGCATTGTTAGGCGGCTCCCAACACATATAAGGGTAAAATGGGTAGAAGTAGCACATAATATAAATGAGTCAGGTAGAGTGCCGCGCTTTTCAGATTTGTCTAAATTTGTAGACGAAAAATCACGTATCGGTAACTCCATGTATAGCTATGATCTTTGTAAAAACAATGATTTTATCAAGAAAGAAACCAGAAACAGTTCTGGCAAATATTACAGTAATGATAGACCAAAGGTTACTACTCTAAATACACATACTGAAGAAAACGGTCATGAAAGTAGTAAATGCATTTGTTGTTCAGGTAACTGTGCAGAGTTATCACTGTGTAACAAGTTCAAGTCAATGAGTCTCAATGATCGTTATAAACTGGTAAGATCACTTAAATTGTGTTACAATTGTTTAAAAGGTAAACATTTTACAAACAAGTGTAGAAAACCAAAAATATGTAATGTTACTAATTGTAATGTCAAACACCACATTTTATTACATAGTTGGGTAAAACCCGATAATGGCCACACAGCAGTGCAGTCGTCGTGTAACTGTGCAGCAACAGAAGGTTCTACTGTAAAAAATTGTCTGGGTATTATTCCTGTAATAGTTAGGGGTGGGGACGGTAGTTCTTGTCAGACATATGCCCTGCTAGATGATGGGGCCGATAAAACCTTATGTGATGAAAGATTGTTACGGAGCCTGAATATAACCGGTAAGCCCGTCACATTCCGGATGTCTACGGCAAACTCACGTGAAGGTATTATACATGGTCAGGAGGCCGACTTAGATATTCAACCTATCGATGGAAATGAAAGTATTACCCTAAGAAAAGTCTGGTCAGTAAAGTCATTACCGATATCAACTCGATCTGCAGCTAAATATGCAGATATCCGAAACTTACCGTACTTATCCGGTATAAATATTCCAGATATAGACACTATTGACGTTATGATGTTAATAGGGACGGATTCACCTATTGCACATATACCGCTAGAAGTGAAATTCGGAAATAGCGATGAACCGTACGCGATACGCACTCGTCTTGGATGGGCTATACGCGGTCCAGTCCCAACTATGAAAGAATCCAACGATATTAATATAAATTTCTTTGAGTCACGTGACATGTTGTTACAGCAACAAATTGATCGTTTGTGGACAGCTGACTTTAATGATAAATCACAAGTGAAGAGTTGCATGTCTGTAGAAGATAAAAATGCTATGAAATCCATGGAGTCAACTTTAACTCGCGAGGATGGTCATTACAAGCTTGGTCTTCCTTGGCGTGATGGAAATTCATCATTCGTAAATAATATACCGCTTGCTCAAGCCAGATTACAGCAGTTGAAGCGCAAGTTGTCAAGTGACAATAATTTGCATGATATGTACAGAACTACTGTAAATGGTTACATTGCAAATGGATATTCATCGGATGTAGATCACATGGTATCAGAGAAAACGCGTGTTTGGTATACGCCGCATCATCCAGTAACAAATGTATACAACGCTTCTGAGACAGACAAATTAGATGTTTGGCTGCATGGACCAACATTTCTTAGTAAAGGTAGGGAACACTGGCCTAAGTATTCAGGTAATAATATCCCGGAAGTGAGTGAAGATGATGTCGAGGTTAAGAGAGAAATTGCTATTAACGTTACCACTTGTGATACTATTGGGAAGATAATTGAATACTACTCTGATTGGTTCAAACTTAGACGTGCAGTGGCATGGTTTTTGAGATACAAGGATTATTGCAAACAGCGATATCTGCATCATGATGTAGTGGTTGAAAAAGGTAATCTCACCTTGTCTGAACTTAAGACATCTTCTCACGCAGTTGTGAAATACGTTCAGATGGAATGCTTTGCCGAAGAGGTAATAAACTTGCAAACAGGAACTCATGTTAAAGGTGAAAGTCCGATAGCTTCATTAAATTCAATACTTAAAGATGGTTTAATACGTACAAAAGGACACATTATTTACCATGATGAAACGAAATGTCAAATCATTCTACCGAAACGGCATCATTTAACTACTTTAATGATACGTTTTTACCACGAAAGTCAAGGTCACGTCGGAGTACAACAAGTTTTAGCAGCTACACGAACAAGATACTGGATAATAAATGGACATAGCGCTGTCAAACAGGTAGTAAGGAATTGTGTACCATGTAAACGCAAGAACAATCCGCTTTGTAAGCAACAGATGGGACCGTTACTTGATGAGCAAATCACACCAGATAAACCACCGTTTTCATTTATCGGCATAGACTTTTTTGGTCCTTTGATGGTAAAATCAGGAAAGTCACAAGTAAAGAGATATGGGTGTATTTTTTCTTGTTTAACATCAAGGGCCGTCCATTTAGAAGTTACTCATAGTTTGAGTACAGATTCGTTTATCGCCGCATTGCAACGATTTATTAGCCGGAGAGGTCTACCGGAAAAGGTATATAGTGACAACGGAACCAATCTAGTAAGTGGAGATTGTGAATTACGCAAGTCCTTACGAGAGTGGAATCAATCCGAAATTGGACAATTCATGTTGCAGCGGGAAATCGAATGGAACTTTAACCCTCCGTCAGCTAGTCACATGGGCGGTATATGGGAACGGATGATACGATCGACACGTGCAATTTTGAGATCGTTAGTCAAAGAGCAGCTTCTGACAGATGAACAACTTCTTACTGTTGTAACAGAGGTTGAAAAAATACTTAATGATAGACCCATTACCCGAGTAAGCGATGACCCAAAAGACCCCCCAGTTTTAACTCCAAGCATGATTTTATTACTAAAGTCCAATACATGTATTCCACGTGGCATTTTTAGAAAAGAAGATACATATGCAAAGAGAAGGTGGAGACAGGCTCAGTATCTTGCTGATATATTCTGGAAACGATGGATTCGGGAATATATACCTACCCTACAATCTCGACAAAAATGGCTGAGACCACAAAGAGATATCCGTGAGGGCGATATTGTACTCGTGGCTCAGGAAAACATACCAAGGGGGCAGTGGCCGTTGGGCAGGGTTGTAACTATAAATGTGGGTCGGGACGGGCATACACGAAGCTGTGTGGTCAAAACTAGTATGTCACAATTCTTAAGACCAATAACTAAACTTTGCCTACTAGAATGTTCTATTTAAGTAAAGGTATACATTACAATAAGCTATTGTTTGTATAAGATGAAATCGTAACGTTTCATGGTGGGGAGTGTAAGAATTATAGTTCTTAATTGTAAATTTATTTATTATAATCACATAATTTTCATAGTTTGATTTTTTCGATAGTTTTACTATTAAAAACATTGTTTGACTCTTTCAATTTAACATAGCTTCACTATTTCCGCCAAACGTAACGTCTTATTTTGTTTCCCGTAAAGAGACGTCATTAAATTGTTTACGGTGACGTCATTAACCGTTACTTTGATATGTTGTTTTGCCTTGGGCGGAAGTGCTTAAATTGTTGATGTGTTTAGTTTATTGATGTTTTCCAATGGAAAGTAGATCATAATCGGTAAGCAAGTTATTAATTATGTATGAATTTTAATAGTAAATTCAATATTGTTTAAATGATGATGAACTTTACAATATTTGCCGTGAATTAAATTATAAACGGAATTATTCGCGGAAATATAAAATAACAATATTATTTTAATAGATTTAAGTCTATAATTGTAAAGGTGATATCGTATATTCATGATTTGTATTAGCATTATTATTTTAGACAATTTATTGTATTTTATTTTAAATGCGTTGTAATTAGTATTTAGTTTGTTTATTTATTATTTTCAGAGAATCGCATTGTTGTATCACATTGATATATTATTCCATGAATGAGAATAAAGAAAAGTGTTGAAATCTGCGCATTCTTGACTATTTTTAACGGAAAACATCTACAGACAGTTTTCAGTTCAAGCCTGGCGTGTTGACTAGGCGTGGTAGGGGTAGGAACGGTATTTTTGATGGGAGGCCTTTAAAATTTGGGTTGATGGCGTTAAGAATAGAAACAGGTGTTTAATTTCGTTTTAATTTTTCAGGTTTGAAAATAGAAGAGGCTATCATCGACAACATATATGAGGCAGGTGTATCTCCAGAAGGTTTTGGTGACTTACCTCGTAAAATGGCTGGACAGCTATCGAATTCCCGTAGTGATAATACAAACGTTAAATATTTGTCATATTTTAAAAAGTGGGAAAATTTCATCAAAGAAAAGGGAGGAAACTCTGTACCTGCGTCACCTATACACATAGCTTTATATTTGACTGATCTTTTGGATAAAATGAATTCGGCTAGTGTTATTTCAGCGACTGTATATAGCATTAAATGGGCACATGGTTTAAAGGGACTTCCGGATCCCAGTGACAATTTGTTTGTTAAAAATTTATTAGATTCTGCGAAACGAACTCACGTTAAAGTAGTTAACATAAATAAGCCTTTAAATGCAGAAGTATTGATACGCATTTGTAACGAATTTGAAAATTCTAGAGATATTTTAATTATAAGAGATTTATGTATGATTCTTTTAGGTTTTTCGGGTTTTCTGAGATTTGATGAACTTAGTTCACTGAAATGTAATGATGTAAAATTTTTTGAAGATTATATGTCTCTTAAAATTTCAAAATGTAAAACTGATCAATATCGTTTAGGTAGCGAAGTTGTTATTTCCAAAGGCAAAACCGTTGCATGTCCTTTTAACATGTTAAAACGTTATTTGTTAATTACTGAACAAGATGTTTCTGATGAAAAGTTTTTATTAAGACCTTGTTTTAGATCAGGAAATATTTGTAAATTGATTTACAAGAATAAGCCGTTAAGTTATACAAGGGCTAGAGAGTGCATTTTAGAAAGGTTACGTCCTTTTACAGGTAATTTAAATATTGGCTTGCACTCGCTTAGATCCGGTGGAGCTACCGTAGCTGCTAATGCCGGGGTAAATGATAGGTGTTGGAAGCGTCATGGTCGGTGGAAGTCCGATAGTAGTAAAGATGGCTATGTTGCGGATTCTTTGTCTAGACGACTTGAGGTTTCTAAGATGCTTCTTCTTTAATTGACTCGGACACTTATAAACGCTACGTGAACGTAAAGCCCTTTATTTTTAATGTCTACATGCTTGTCCGGCAAAGCATTTATGAGTTTGTTTTTATATTGGTCCTTTATTAAGGTTATTGTAAAGAGTGAAGGAAAGACTAAAATTTTCACGCGTTTCGTCCAAGTATAGCGTGAAAATATTGTCTTAACGATGCGTATACACAATATTGTAATGGTCAGTTTTTGTAATGTATATAGTATCTGCACGTGTTATGCGTGCGATATCGTGTTAGTATATATAGGGGTTTTACAGTAGGTTTAATTCAGTCTACCGGACACTAGCGCATTGTTCAGTCGGTTTTATCCAATTTTTCTTTTAAGTATAATATTATGACTTAAGGTCAAGGATTGGATATCTATATTGATTATCTGCTGCAATTATTGATAAAAAAAATTAAAAAAAAATTTAAAGTTTATATCAGGCATCATTTTACGCTATTGTAGACAAACATATGGAGCTTAAATATTTATTTTATCAATTTAGATTGATCAGATTGGTTTATGTTGCATTTTCTTTTTAATGTTATATTATATGTATAATGTTCAGAAAAAAAAATGAGATAATAAGCAGGTTAGATGTATGTAAGAGTGAGTCCCAACACTCAGCGGTGTGACATTTGACAAATGGGAACAGGTTTCCAGAGTAAATTTCTTTCAAAAGTAAAAGTTTTTTATCTCTGGTTTTTCCTGGGCGAGTCAACCGTGATCATTATTAGAGTATTGTGAAATTTGTGAATGGTTTTGTATCATGAGAAATAACAATCATTTGTTGATTCATATGTCTATATTTTGTTGTCGAATGATGAGCCACGTGATCTAACAATACATGCTTGTCCGGCAAAGCATTTATGAGTTTGTTTTATATTGGTCCTTTATTAAGGTTATTGTAAAGAGTGAAGGAAAGACAGTGACTGTTACATGAGTGACAAATTCAATGTAAATCTCAGTAAAAGTTATAACAATATATCCCTACATAGATGTGAATCGTTCTTAATGACTTATATTATATATTTTACAAAATTCTGATTGGGATTGTAAAGGCAGAGCCGTGTGTTATTATTCAGAGACTTCTCTGTATATTAGAGGCTTTGTTTATTCATAATAGGTAGGGATCATTATGATTATGTTAAAATGACTGACATAAAATTTAGGGACAGATTTCATTTTTGTTTTTAAATAATACAAAAAAAACAGAAATGTAAATGGTGTTTATCATCATATTTGACAGGGTTATACATTAAATAAAGCATAAAAGGAATTTCTACAGTTCAATTGTCAATAGATTTGTTAAATTTTCACAAATACTGTTATTTTTGTATAGGGACAGCACTAATAATTTTATTATTACCCCTCACTTTTTTCGTAATGCTAATTTCCCATAGGCCTCTGGGAGTTATTTTTACTGTTAATGCAAGTGTACCACGTGACTAAGAATTTTGTACTGTTACATAGGTAACAGTTTTTTTAAGAGGTCACATGGTCTATTTCCTAAATAAAATGAAATAAAATGGCCTCCATTTTTTTCTCGACTCATTCTTATTTTCAACGTTAAACCCCGATAGGACATCAATTTCTCCTCTGAAGTCCCTATGACACTCATAAAATTTAGTTGTTTGCACCCTGGAGTGCTTTTCGCGTATAAAATACCTTTTTGCTGAATAGTCAAAAAGTGAACATCCGTTTTCAACGGAAGTAATTGCATTGTAAATAATTATGTGTCAAACTGGAACATGCAGACGATTTAAGCATGCAACAAAGGATTATTTAACAAATTTAATCAGTGAATGATGGACATAGGATATCATCGTTATTTTGTCAAAAAACCATGCTAAGAATATTCTGGAAACAGACGGATCAGATTTCACAGATCATAACCGTGTAAATGGGTTAGTGTTTTGTTTCCTAAATAAAACCTAGCTTATTGTATGTTTATGATTTGTAGATATCATCACTTGCTTAAAGAATAAAAGAAAAAGAAAACTTCTCAAGTAGGCCTACAGTAAAGTACACTTTAAACTTAAAATGTAAGGACAGGTTAGTTATTGTTACTCTTGGTTTATTTTTGTTACAGTTAGATTAAGTTGACAATTTCAGATCATCTCAGTACTTTTGTCCGGGGTAATAAAATAAATCACACATGGGTTTGTGAGTAACAGTAAAAATATCATCCCTCGTAAAATTACTGTTACCCGAGGCGCAGTATTTTCCTCGGGATGATATTTTTACTGTTACCCACAAACCCATGTGTAATTTATATATTGTCACTTCTGATAAATTTTTGAAGGTTTTATATAACCGTTAAAAACTGTAAATTGTTGAAATTATGAGATTTCAGCTGAACATTTCATGTCCATTTGCATTTTCAGTAAAAATCTCTTACATATACAAAGTTTTTGCCTGGTGCGAAAATATAGAATCACTCTATACATGTACAAATGCTCATATTTTCCGCACATTTATGTATTGTCCAGGTCAAGCAAATATAACTGGCAAGACGAACTTGTTTGGTATGAGATAAAAAAAACAACACTTAGGTTGAATGAAATAGGGCATTTATTAAATGCCATAAATGACAAATGTTACATAATAACAAACATGACAAATGGTATACATAATAACAAACATGGCATGTATATATTTGTATCGAAATAACCAAACTGGGAGGTAAAAACCGCCAGATTATGATAACATTGTAATGTAATTCAAATAGATTACAATCTTAACAAAAGTTATGTAAGATGACAAAGTTGAACCAAAAACCATCTACATAAATATAATAAAATGGATTGCTGATCAAAAACAATTGACCAGAAAAAATAAATATTTTCCAAATCGTGGTCGACTCGCCCAGGAAAAACCATAGTTTGGAAACCTGTGCCCTTTTATCTTGTGTCTAGTACCACTTGATGTAGGGCTCCATCCTTGGAAAATATTTTAAACATTCTATACATTAATAAGTGTATTACATATGACTAGATCATAAGTATTTATGACAACAAATAGAAAAATATTTGAAAGAGATAATATAACATCGACTAGTTTTATAAATCTTTGCATGAACAATATACATAATATTATATACATATATATAGTGTATATCATGAATAGTTGCACAAAAAATTGAGATAAACAATAAGTGAAACAACTGATTCATTAAGAATAAATGAAATGGTATTTATATCAACATCAAAAATTGAAAGAGGAGGATGGAGTTGGAGGAGGTGGATTTTAGTAAACAGAAAGGCGAGAATCATTCCTCGCCAAAATTATTTCTTTGTGATAGATCTAATGTAATCATTGGTTAATTAACATCACATGATTTAAGTCTTGATATCGATTGGCTAAGACGTACTTGGCTAAAACCTGACCCGTAATGGCTAAAACCTGACCCGTAATATTCTGTACAGTAATGAGAATAGGGACAGAACAATGACATAAATTATTTTATGTGGGCATAAAATCTATTTTATGTATTGTCCAGGTCAAGCAAATATAACTGGCAAGACGAACTTGTTTGGTATGAGATAAAACACAACACTTAGGTTGAATGAAATAGGGCATTTATTAAATGCCATAAATGACAAATGTTACATAATAACAAACATGACAAATGTTACATAATAACAAACATGGCATGTATATATTTGTATCGAAATAACCAAACTGGGAGGTAAAAACCGCCACAAAGGGAACCCTCGCCACCCAGAGAGACTTGACTAGGGATGAGCTTGAACTGTAATAAGGATTGAAACAGAGGGGCTAAATTTGCCGAAGTTACCATTAATTTAATCAAGTCATGTTAGGACAAAAATGTTACGACAAATCATATATCTAATGACAATATTATAATATGTGTAGAATTAATGTCTAACATTTAAATGGATCCTGACTGGTTCTTTAAATATATGTGGACTGCAGCCTTAAACTGTCAGGCACATTACAGGATATGCTATTGTAAACCAGCAACTGAGTTAATAGACCAAATAATTAGCTGTGAAAATACTTATAACAATTACATTATATATGTATTATTGAGACATCCGACAGTATGCATTATCAGGGCTGTTTCAACGTCTAACTGGTTGTAACAAATAGAGGTAGCATGAATCAAATTTATAGAAGTTTCAAATTATGTGTAATGGAAAAATTTTACAAGATATACTAGTCATCAATGACAATGAAACTAGAAAAAATTCTTTTTAAATTAGAAATTAGGAATGGACTATTATTGTATCAGCAACCAGATATCCTTCAATGGTGAACAGCCAAAATTGCATGGCCATGGCTTCCAAGTTGCAGTCATCAAACTTAGCACAGGCCCCTAGCCTGTGAAACTTAGTTCATGAAGTGAAAAATATACAAAAATTTAGTTAAATATATAGTAGTATGAATTCAAAACTGGAATTTGGGCTAGTAGATTGTAAATTAAAATCTTTAATGCATAGACTGGAGTATGTCAACAGTGCGTGGCACCTTAGACATTTAAACATACACATCTCCTATGTAAGGTATGTGACATGTTGAATTTCAGTTAGTATCTTCAATTTGCGTAAGCCCTAGCGGATATGCCAATTCTTTCGAATCATTTATTCCTTAAACCTTTAAAATGCATTAGACCAAAATAGATGTAAATGTCAATTTGTTCGCTATACGTTTTTCCAATTATCAGGTAAGACCTAATGTAGAATTGAAATCAAAATTGTAAAATATCTAATTAAACCTTATTTATGCATTTGATCTAAATACATGTGAGTCTGACGTGTCTAATGTTAACTTGTTCATTATATGATTGTTGCATGAAAAATATAAATTAATGTATAAATTAAGGGTAAATAGAAAAAGTTTCTATACAAGACTAGACTCTTCCAAAAAATTATAAAGTAACAAGACCTTTGAACAAGATGTGAATGTAAACATTTCTACAATAATACATAAAAACCTTCAGTACAAATGTACTTATAACATTTACATAAATCCATTCAACTAGTGATATTAATATCATGCAGTAGCATGAACTCAATCTGAAATTATATGTATGATTAATTATGAAACCTGCAGCCTTGTACTGTCAGATTTATAAAACCTTAATGAAGCCAAATTGTGCATATCTGCCACAAGGTATACATGAATAGGAATACCGTCATACACATTATTATGGCACGAAAGAAATAAACTTCGGCCTTGCACCATCAGCAAGGAGAAAACTGCAGCCTTGAACTGTCAGTTATTTGAAAGATTGTAATGACACTCAGTTTGCAGTAATTCACTGTCTTTTTTTTATAATATCTAAAGAACTGCTGCCTTATACCGACAGATCATAAATTACCAAAATAAAAGTGGAAAACTGTAACCTACAGTATGTCCAACGTACTGCAGCCTTGAACTGTCAGTAATTTGAAAGATTGTAATGGCACTCAGTTTGCTGTAATTCACTGCTTTTTCTATATATAAAGATCTGCTGCCTTATACCGACAGATCTTAAATTACGAAAAATTAAAGTGTAAAACTGTAACCTAGATTAATTAAAAACTTATGTATTTAAGACATGATGTGGAAATCTCCCGCGGCCTTTTATAAAGGCTGTTCCTGACTAGATATTGGACATTTTTCTTGCGCGGGCTAGTAGGGTTCCCATACATGATTAATTTGAAAAAGAACTTCTGGCATGATGTGACAATGTATCTATGTACAATTAAAATCCAATTTCATATCAAATTAAAGCATCAGCCGTGCAGAATGGATAAAATAAACTAAGCCAAGCTGACAAGACAGTACATAATTTGAGACTTGAAAACAAATTGCAAAGCATTTAAACTAAGCAATGCACACTATTAAAATTTATGAATGAAGGCAAATCGCGTCAACTAAGCAATGCCTAATACAGCAATGGTATGCTGAAATAATATCAAGGCGTGTAAACTAAGCCAAGCTGACCAGTACAGACAAACAAATGGCAAAGCGTGTCAACTAAGCAATGCCTAATACAGCAATGGTATGCTGAAATAATAGCAAGGCGTGTAAACTAAGCCAAGCCGACCAGTACAGACAAACAAATGGCAAAGCGTGTCAACTAAGCAATGCCTAATACAGCAATGGTATGCTGAAATAATAGCAAGGCGTGTAAACTAAGCCAAGCTGACCAGTACAGACAAACAAATGGCAAAGCGTGTCAACTAAGCAATGCCTAATACAGCAATGATATGCTGAAATAATAGCAAGGCGTGTAAACTAAGCCAAGCTGACAAGTACAGACAAACAAATGGCAAAGCGTGTAAACTAAGCAATGCCTAGTACAATAATGGTATGTTGAAAGAATAGCAAGGCGTGTAACTAAACCAAGTTGACAAGACAAGTACAGAATCTACTTGAAGGGTGTACTGTGTAGGTTTTTGAGAAGAAGCTATGACGGTTGCCATGAATATAATTTTTTTTTTCTTGCATAATGAATATTTACCTTGGTTTATAAAAGGTGTAATTATAAGCTTAGCAAGCATAATGAATATTTAACTTGGTTTATAAAAGGTGTAATTATTAGCTTAGCAATCTGAATACCATTACTTCTTATGTTATTTCAACTGTCTTGGGCAATAAATATGAATTTCCTTGAAGCTGTGTAAAACATGTATGCCAACATCAGTTTATTCATTATCTGACTCAACCTTGAAACCTATGAAACATGTAATGAAAGGCTGCTAATGTACTGATGAAAGCATTGTCTTAGGTCCCAGGTCCGCTTGCACTATTAATTCAACGATAATGATTGCTCCCTCGACTAGTCTTGGTTTTTGCAGGATTTACTGGACATTCTTGGTGTTTGGCTTTTCCTTGTTGAGGACCTGAATAACAGGTGTAAGGAGAATTTGTGGCCGTTTCATCTGAAAAATATGAATTATTTTGTCATTAAGGTAGACTAAATGTATGAAATGTAATTGATTATTAAATTAATTCTGACTACATTGTGCGTGATCCATAAGCATAATCATGCAAACATGGACTATAGACTAAACCATGTATAATAGAACCTGTAAACTAACTCACACGAAATGTAAACTCAACTATGTGTGAAAAAATAAGCGAGAACTGAAAACTATATCAAGCAGACATGATCATAGACTAAACCATGTATAATAGGATAATTATGTGTGAACTATAAACTAAATCACACTCGCACTGACTGTAAACTAAACCATGTGTGAAAAAATAAGTGTGAACTGTAAATTAAATCACGCAGACATGGGCTTTAAACTAAACCATGTACCATAGGATATGTGTGAACTATAAACTGAATCACACTCACATGGACTGTAAACTAAACCATGTGTAAATAGGCGTGAACTGTAAACTAAATCACGCAGACATGGACTATAAACTAAGCCATGTATAATATGATAAGTGTGAACTGTAAACTAAAGCACACTCACATGGACTGTAAACTAAACCATGTGTAAATAGGCGTGAACTGTAAACTAAATCACGCAGACATGGACTATAAACTAAGCCATGTATAATATGATAAGTGTGAACTGTAAAGTAAATCACACTCACATGGACTGTAAACTAAACCATGTGTAGAAAATAGGCGTGAACTGTAAACTAAATCACGCAGACATTGTCTATAAACTTAAGCAATGTATAATTGGATATGCGAGAACTCTAAACTCAATCACACTCACCAGGAGTGTAAACTAAACCATGTGTAGAAAATATGTGTGTAAACTAAACCATGTGTATTATCGGTAAACTAAATCACTAAGACATGGTCTATAACCGGAGCCATGTATCATGGGATGTGTGCGAATTGTAATCATTGGTTAATTAACATCACATGATTTAAGTCTTGATATCGATTGGCTAAGACGTACTTGGCTAAAACCTGACCCGTAATGGCTAAAACCTGACCCGTAATATTCTGTACAGTAATGAGAATAGGGACAGAACAATGACATAAATTATTTTATGTGGGCATAAAATCTATTTTATGTTTTGAGAAAATCCCCCATTTTCATATTGTAACAAAGGCGTCTTCTCTTCTAATATTTCAAAATTACCTGCCACTATGCGCACGCATTTTTTGTTTACAATAGGGACCCAGATATCAGAAATGAAAAACCTATTCAAAATGCAGATTCGAAAGGTATAAATTAATAAATTTGAGTTCGTAGATGATGATAATATCAATGTTTGCAATTCCCAAACATGTCCATTCATAAACATCAATAATATCAAAGTTAAAATGTTTAAATACCGCCTGCTGCAAAGGATATTTCGGTGCCTTCCAGGCGGAAGTAGTTAAGTTTATAGTATACTACGAAAAAAAAGTTTGATTTTACAAAAACACCTGTTCTTATATCATACATCACTAATTGACTTTAAATTGGAACGTTATATTTGCCATGTTAAGTGTGTTATATGTCTTGCATGATGTATTTTCTTCTGTTATATAGAGTATTGAAGCTGTAAGATGGTCATATAGGTCTTATAAACCTTATAAACCTTACAAGTTACAATTAAGAGCCTTTCTTGCTGTCAGAAATGATGGAATGTGTCTGTAAGTATAGCCTATAAAACATAAGTGTTCCCTACAGTTCCTTACAATACAGAACTAATGGTAAAGTTAGTGCTGATGTTGTCAAACTATTCTCAGAGGAACATTAGGCTAGAACTCAAAGTGCAAAAAAAGCAGATGGTTAATAATTACTTTATTGAACTAAATCGTATTCTAGTAAAATACAATATTGAAGACAAACCTCATTTGGTATTATGTAGATGGAAAAAGCCATGAGTTCAGAACGCAAACCCCAAAGTTGTTGCTTGTAAATTCAACAAAACACAAGCTGTTACTTCTGGCAAGGGTTTACTGAATACCCTTGTGTGTTGTGTAAGTAGCATTGGCAAACTTATTCGACGATTCTTTGTCTTCTCAGGTGTAAGGATGCTTGATAACTTAATGGAATGTTCTATTCCATATTATGATGGAACCATGAAGTACAATGGTCAGTCTAACACTGAGGGTTTCTGCAAATATATGCAGTATCACCTGCAAAAATGTCTACAAACTAGAGATGAAAATACCCATGTTCTAGTCCGATATGATGGACATAATATGATACTATCCATGTGTCATTGGGTCTTATTTAATGGACAAAATATCAAAACATAATTTATTTGTGTTCTCATCTGCTCCAGCTTTTAGTTGTTTTGGTCTTTTCCAAATAGCTTAGAATGCTTCTTGCTGAATATTGAGGCTGTGTGGTAACAATGTTTAATGTTTGTCGTATTCTCTGCCACGTCTATGCAAGGGTAACGACCCAATATTATCATAAATAATATTAATAAATAAACGAAGTTTAGGGGTGTATATAGGAGTCAGATTGTCGGTCGGTCGGTCGGTCGGTCGGTCGGTCTCTTTCATGGTTTCCGGACGATAACTAGAGTCTGGGTTGAGGTAGTTCTGGCTTCCATAACTTTATATGTCGCTTTTATTTTGACGTTGCGACAGTAAAGTTATGGGTCAACCCTATTTGCAAAGGCTTCCAGAATTTGACAGTTCGTGCGCCGTACATAAAACCTTTTAAAATCACCATTATTAATCAAATTTGGGTCAAATAAAAATACCATTTGATAAACAAATCAATTTTGAACCAATTCATGTTTTGTTTTTAAATGAAACTTCAATGACATTGTGAACCCAACTATTTTTAGAGAAATATGTAGAGAATGTTTACCAATATGGAGTCTGCTTTCAAATGAGATCTCGCGGGACTTCATGTTTTGGAAATTCTAGCATCTATTTTTAGTAACGGACCGTACACTATTTTTACAATAACACAATATAGACTGAAGGGTCCCAAATATATCTAACTACCTGTATTAAAATAGCTTTTGTCCAGATCACGCAAATTTATTGAATTACAGCATGACATAAAAATGTCACGGTTCTGGTTGACTTTCGATACGGGGTTGGCTTCAGCGAACAGGTCTAGCAATACTATAAAACTTGTTCGCTGAAGTATCTTTAGCTAGGGTTGAGGTATTGTAATCAAACACGAATTATAGCGACCTTATGTAGAAACCTCCGTTGGTATTGCATGTGGACCCTCTTTGGGTCAAGGTCAAGATCACCGTTACTAAAAATAGAAAAAAGACCACTGTTTTTTCAAAAAGTCAAAGTTGCTGGTGGGTGAAATAATCACATTCAGTGATAGGTTAAGTATAATTATGTTGTAAGCCTATAATACAGGTGGTGCCAAAGCTCAGTTGGTAAGACCAACTGACTGTCACTCCTGAGGTCCTGGGTTCGATCCTGGCCGGTAACATCCTTGGGATGTTTCAGTTTCAGAGACACTTTCATTGTTTCCCACTTACCTAGAGGTGTACTGGCAAAAAATCTAGGTAACCCTTTCATGTATCAGTGGTAAACATTGGGCATGTGATCTATTCAATAAGAGCTAGGAACTGGTTCCCGGATTCCCTTGAATCTCATAGCTGTCTCTCAATCCAATGTATACCTGCTAAGTGTAATCGTAAAGATTTTGAAGCAGTATTATGTAGATGTAGATATAAAGTACGCATGAATAACTATGTGTATTGTGAAATATATGTATTTTGATGGTAGAAGTTACAATGCACTTTTTTTTATAGTATCCCACCCACTTCTATACAGGTAAGTGTACCTCGCTATATTTTGTGTACATGCATACTTTTGTCAATATGTTTTTAACACCATTCTGATGTTACTGCTGAAAAGTTTCTTATGTCATTGTTTTATGTTGTTTAACTTTGATAACTTCTTTACATTAATACATTTGTTAAAGTGTTTATACGCCTCGATTGTAATTTGACATTAGCATGGCCCAGAGCCATAGATAGCATTTCTCTAAAATTTTCTTTTACTCTTTCCTACATAATAACTGACGAGCAACTGTCAACTCATTCAAAAAACCTTATTCTGAATTTCTAATTGATTTATAAAAAAAGTTCATGAAAACCTTGTAACAGACAACCAAATAAAGTGGATAGATAATAGTGAATTATATATATCAAATGCATCATTTGCTGCTGGCTACTTTATAAATTACAGGTTAATATACTTGGACAGGGCATGGGTGTATAGTAGTCAACAGGTTGTCTATAAATAAGAAGGGAAATTATATAAAATATCTTTAGCACTCCAAGGATAGTAAACAGGACTCATTCAAATACTCTAGAATGTGTACCATTAAAAGTCTGAGGTGTCGAATGCTTGTGAGTAATAATTTGCCGGCACAGCCTGGGGAAAGACCAGGAGCCTTGAACATTTTGGGGTCATAGTTCACCGGAATTGGTGAAGTGAATTCTACATTTTTTGGCCGTTCGGCCATGTCTGAAATTGATAGAAGTTGACAGTTGCTTTAGCAACAATGTGTTTAATATTCTTCACAAAATGATATTGTATTAGACTGTCTATATTTACTTGTGGATTTTAACTATTACTAGTATTTTTAATTAATCATTTAATATCCATTCAAGTCTACCTTCAGTTTTACAGCACTAAACACCAATCTATTGGGGTTCAAAAACATTTCAGAACACAAATAAAACATAATGACTGGCCAGCAAAGTCTCCAGACCTTGATCCAATTTAACATGCCAAGGGCATGCTGCAGACCGCAATATCTGCACGGCCAGTCCAGCCAACTACGGTTCCAGAGCTTCAATTAACAGGCACTTCTGGACAAGTGGGCTCGTAACCCACCACACAGCATTATAGCAGTAATCCAATCAAGTGGCCACCACACTTGATACCAAAGCCCACTTCGGGCACCGTCCTCATTTTTTTCAAGAAAAAAGGCAAAAGGCCTAATCTTTTTTACGTTATATTTAATTAATTATTGCATCAACCAAGTTTCAACTGCTGTTCCGCTTCAACACTTTGTCGGCTTATTTCTTTTCGGCGCAAAACCGATGTCAAATTAACAAATTTTCAGGATCACAGCAAATATTCTAACGTTTCAACATAATGTAAGGAATGAATACAATCTTAGAAGTGGTTTTTAACAAATTTTGGGTAGTATACATCTATATTTCTTTTTCTGAATGTTTTTTTCTCTATTAAATAATTATATTTTATAGTTAAATTACTATTTGGGACGTCTGTGGCCGAGTGAATAAGGTACATGTATTTGGCTTCAAACCCCTTGCTCCTGTCTTCTATAATGCGTGGAGGCACACGTGAGGTTTTCCTTAACCAGTAAAGCTCCAAGTCGACTTCTTAAATTACTACCAATTAAACCAACTAATTTACGTTATCTGATATGCAGTCTTACTGTGTTTCCTCCCTTGTTCGACTTGTTTTCCGTGACAATTTATAGTTTATCGCAGTGTAAAGACGCGTTGAATGTATGCGTCACACTATAAAAATTGTATGAAAGTCACTGTAAAAGTGTTTCTTTTTCGCTGTAAACAGGTCTTATTTTTAGTATGTTATTGAAACAGAATACTATATTCGTGTACATTCGATACTAAATTTATTGAACTAGTTGAATGAAAAGACATTATGCTCGTTCGCCAGAGGTTTGCATATGGTTTTATCGAACTCGTTCATTGAATTTAGTATTGAACCCACACTCATTCAATATCCTCTATATAGTGATCATCATATCGCTGTGAATTATTAAATCTTAGCCTGCTGAATTTGCATTACGGATCTCTTTGATACTGAGCTACTGACAGTAGAGTGCCTTCCTGGTCTGGCTCTATACGGATTGTCAGATCGAGCTGATCAAAGATCGTCTTGTAGAAACAGGTCACGAGAATCTTAAGTGATGCCATCCTTTCGCAAAATATTATATATCCATTTACTATTGCCAAACGTTATTTGAATGGACTTCACTTAAAACGACTTTTAATTAAATTTTGGGGCATCATGGCCCTTTGTGAAGCCGACAACTTCATTCATGTTCTGCTGTCAAGCCACAGTTTGCACAACCCAGGACTAAAATTGAAACGAACCCAGTGAGCGGCAACATTGTGCTACAACTCAAACTCAGATCTGACCTTAAAATTATTTACACAAATGTATCCGATTTTAAGTCATGACCGACTTTGAAATATGGGCGTTGGATAATCACAACGATTCTCTGACCAAAGAAATTGTCTACATCCCAGTCATATATAGTGGCCAGGCAATTTTTATTCAAATATCGCATTTTTAAACCTCCAGATTATTTTTTAATCAATTCTTGTGTTATTTACTTTGAATAAAAATAATTTCACAGCTCGAAGATATTTAATGATGTGTACGACAGATTCCAGAGCGTCTTGATAAACAAGGAGTTAGGGAAGACGTATAAAATTCCTGGTAGGTGTTCAAAAACCGCTTCGCTCCATTGTCATTCACAACAATGGCCTCGTAGAGGTTGAGAAATTGTCTGGCCTATAAGCAGGCATGGATTGACTGCACTTTATCTGTAATCATCAACATTATCATTGTCCTCGGAACAATATATCGCACAGCATGTACGCCATTCAGCTTATTCACATGTGTGATATTAGGCATTAGACGGCTACAATCTGTTAACAACTTCCACACATATATATTCGTCACGTGCATTACATAGTGTTGTTATTTTCAATTATTTTTCTTGACACATAGCTCGCTTCCATAACATCTTTTTTTTATCTCTCTTACAGTGGGGATAAAACAAAAACAATACTTAAGCATAACAATATGATTTTTTTTATTGAAGGTTAAAAATCAAAGTTGGCAATATCCAGGAAGAATGCAGTGAAGGCCAAGCTATCTACGTAAGTTCCGAAGACATAATATACAACATCTCCCTATACACCGAACATCTCCGAACAAGTTTAGTAAACTAAACTGTTTACCGATAATAAAAATGATTACACAATTGTCTATGACACAAAAAAAGTTAAAATTGGTACCAATTTTTAATACAAAATAGTTTGCAATTTACACAGTAAATAAATTTCTGTAAATGATATAAATGAAGATCTTAATATTTGGGCTACAAGTCATTTTTTACACGAAAAAATGATCAAAATAACTTCTATAACAGAACATACACCTTAAGAATGGGGAGATGTTGAAGGTGATGAGCGGAATGGCAGAAGGGGGCTGGATATTGCCATATTTATTTTCTCTTCAATATACAGATGGTTCAGTGTATCATGATGGTAAATGATGCGTGTTTCTTTTTTTATTATCAAGCTTGATGTTAAATACGCTTCAGATAATTTTAGTAAGTCCACTGCGGACCTTATTATAACAATATCTTTTGCCACTCAGGCTCGACACACTTCAACATTGTTAACCCAAATGGCTCCCACATTCTCATTAACATAGCCAAAATTTATTGAGGCTACTTATCATTCGAAACCCTTTTAACACATATCCCTATAAAGCCTTCAATATGACTTGACATCTATTCACATATGGCGTAAAGACAAAGTCAATATAAAAGGACACGTGCGTAAGGAGCGGTGCAGTACCGACAGTTTCCACAACAAGATGTTCTCAGTAAACCGGCAGCTGCTGCAGTTAAAACCGAAAGTTTCCGCAAAATGAAACCTGGTGTATGTCAGAAGCAAGTAACCCCAAAAAGATTTGGCTGAATATAGTCAATCTTTTAATTACATACATACATACATACATACATACATACATACATACATACATACATACATACAATGTTTGTGGTTAAGGCAGGAGACGTTTTCCGTAATAAAAAAAATATTTGTTCAAAGTTATATGTCTGTTAATACATTGTATCATTTAGTAAATATAGCGACTATTTAAAATCCATTTGCTGAATTCTCTGTGCATATGAAAGAAAAAAAGAACACCCACTTAGACCTAACAGTAACATAGCAACACGAAGAGCCTTAAATAAAAAACAGTAAATGAAAGAAAGACCACTGTTGCTTATAATTCTTTCCTGTGATATTGCGGAAAACACACAGATACACATAAATTTACAATACTATATAAGCCGTAAAGCATGTATCAATTACTCTACATCTGTCCTTAAAAATATACAAATAACATTATTAAAGTCTGAAACTTATAAATAAACTTTTCATATTCCATTAAAAAATCACTTCAGCTTTTGTCCGAAAGTTAACATTTTGCATAGAATGTTTTTTTTTTCCATCATCAATAACAGCGAAACAGGGCTTTGTAGAAATGTAAATGAAGTGTATTTTTCTTGTTGTCTGACAAAAGTTGATGTTCTCACATGCCAGCTAACTCAGCAAATGTTTGATCCAATTCGTCACTAATCGCCTTGTACTTCTCCTTTTCAGCAAGTAATTCATCTGAAACAAAAAAACAAATCGAGTGTGAAACCAAAATACAAGCAAAAAACTTTAAACGTCTGTACGATTGAACATTAACGGAAACTGAAGTGCATTAATTGAAACATCTTTTAATTAGAAATTTGAAATACAGCAAATTATTTAGAAAGAAAACTCTTTGACAATGAATAATTTACAAAACTACACGCAATTGTTATTTCATTATTTATAAAGAATTATATACTAGTATATCTAGGAGTTATATAACTAGAAGAACTTCATATCAGTTAATTATAAAATTGAAATACATCAAATTAGTTAACTATAAACTTGACAGAATATACTGTAAATGCATTTTAAATAAAATAGGAACTTAATAGTTCACTGAATGGGGCAGCAACAAAGACATGGAGATTAGAATGAATTTTTATAGAGCCTTTTACATATACAGTTATGTTTGTTACTAAAAGTACGAATAGTAACGATGTAGTGAGAAATCTGAATGTTTTCAATATATAACCACACATACTCTCATATGGGATTTGACAATTTCGATGTGTAAGATCGTTAACAAGAATGTACTTTTGGATCATTCAAAAATTCAATTTCAAATCAATAAATAATAATATGAAATTTGATAACTATCAGTACTACATCCTTGTATTATTTATGAAATGGGCTCGCTTATTATTATATTTGGAAATGAATCCGTGATAATTCAACGGATTTTAGTACGATGGAAATAAACTTGTCGAGATGGTCAGCCTGGCAGTAAAGGAAGAATTTTCCATAACCTATAAAATCTTAAGAGGAAGCAATACAAGTCAAATAACATTTTAGACAGTCCCGTTATTCTTTTATAGGTTTATTGAATACCAAAAAGGAAAGACTATTCATGTTAGTAATCATTGTTATTATTACACAATGCAAGAAAACAACAACAACCATCATCTAGTCTAATAAATAATATCAAAACCATTCTTTTGTTAACCAAATGCAAGTATTATTTTCCCTGAAAATTTTTCACTCCTTTTTTGCCAACGATTTTGTACTTTTGTAAATTTTGAAATCTTTCATATTTTCTGTCACCTCAAAAATGCTTTTGATTTACATATACTTAGCTTGCCGGATATTACAACTTTTAGAAATTGAAACTGCTTAAAAGAAAAAAGCTTAATTCATGACGAAATGTCCCTAACAACTTGTAAACTTCTTTTAAAATATAAAATTGAGTCGTGTTTAACAAGTACTTGCAACCTTTTTTTACATCCATATAACATTTTCATTATCATTATTAGATTATACATAATAATTATATATTTGATACACGAAGATTGATGATTTTAAATGAATTCATGACCTAATTAGTAAAGGCAGATTAGTTACCTTTAAATATAAAATGATGAAATAATGGAATGGGTACATGCTCACATATTATCAAGATCAGCAAATGTGTTCTCCAATTCCATTTTTATTTGCTCATGACTTTCCATCAATTAGTCGTATTTCCCTGAAATAGCGCCATGCATAGTAAGAAAACACTACCCACACTGCACTTTACTGATATGTAACAACATTAAAATCGAATGCATCAAAACAATACTCCTGCATACAGTCGCACGCACACACGGTGCAATCTTTTGAGGAGCTACTAACGAGATATCATCTATCAAGTATTTTATATATAATTTTAGTCTCAATCATTTCAATACACTCAATTACTTATCGTGATGTAATGCGAACAAAAATATCTTTTAACCCTTGTGATTTGGATCACAAGACATCACAAGCACTATAAAGTCCTTGTAGAGAAATTACTCCTCAAAAGTGAAATTGGTGACCATCCCTTATGTAAAACCATTTGTTCCAACAGTGTGGTGATGCCAGACATACTTTAGAAACCTTCTACAGCGAGTAAGGCAAAGTCAAGCTCATTTTCCACAATTCTAATGTCTTCACGTACTTTATCACATCTCTCTGCATGATTCAAGCATATGATCATGTGATTTTAATCATGTAACACACGCACATATTTTTTCTTATGAAAAAGAATGGGGTTTGCTTTTGCTAATCGGACGTTACAAATTCAGTTTGTATATTGAATTTGAAATCAGTTCAATCTTGCATCTAATGCAGTTCTAGTCTTAAGATATATCTTAGAACATTCTTTTTAAATAGACATTAAGATACCGAAATAAATGAGAAATCATTTGATAAATATTTAAACATACTTTCACAATGATCTACTTCCGCGAGTAGCCGTGTGTTTTCTCGTTCAGCATCCTCCAAACGACGCTCTTTCTGGTAGGGAAACACAAATTACATGCAATTAAAACACAAACAAGTCATTCATTCTTGAATATCTTCGTAACTATATATGCTCAAACATCCAGAAATAAGATTACTCTGGAAATTCATTTTAAATGTCATTGTCTTTGAGCTTATAAGCCTTGATCTTATGTTCTGATTAAGGAATTTTATAGCAAAGACAAGTTTTCAAATTCCCAACATCAATGTTATTTTTGGATGTTCCTTTTAAATATAACTACAAGAATATCAAAATGCAGCACACGGTCAAACGTATAAAGTTAGCTATTTTATAAACTAACCACGTTTATTGGTGACAGAATGGCTGTGTCAAGTGCTGTGTGGCAGCCGTAAAAAGTTGCCCCGTACTTCACTTCAGTGTTGTTATATTTTCTGGTCCTTCGGGATCATTGATGCCAGCCCTATTAAGTGTTGAGAATTGAGTACCGCTCAAGCCGGTGCTAGGGGGCGTGAGGGATGTTGCACTTATTCATTATTCCTCATGTACAGACTCAATCAAACCGAGTCTGCAATTCTTATGTAATTTTGTTGTGATTAATGCTTCCGAGGGATCACTTTGTTTCCAGAATTCAGTGTCAGACAATGCAAAGTTGTTGAAATTTTTGAAATTTTGTTAGGATATTTTCTAAATACTGTACATATTTTAACCAATATAAAACGTATACATTTCAGTTCAGATTCTGAACGAACGACTTTGCAATTTTTCCTTAAATTTCCTGAAACAAAAGAACAAATTCATGCAAGGAAATAACAAAACAGGAAACAAAACAAAACACTGTTTGTCTATTGATGCATATTGTCTGAAAAATAAAAACAAATTTTCAACATGCTGTTAGTTTTTTTCTACAGACATTGGCACATAGGCTTGGATGAAATAATTTCCACAATTCTAATATATTTATTTACCATCTGTAGCAAGGTTTGTTAAAAATTAGATTTTTCTTCAAAATTCATCTCGAGGGTACTTTAATACTCTAATTTTGTGTTCCATTTTTGTGTAACTTGTTTATTATACAAGATGCACAAATAACATAAATTAAAAATTTTCTTTTACCCTTTCCTTCATATAACTGACGAGCAACTGTCAACTCATTCAAAAAACCTTATGCTGAATTTCTAATTATTTTATAATTAAGTTTTAATATGTAAACCTTGTAACAGACAACCAAATAAAGTGGATAGATAATAGTGAATTATATATATCAAATGCATCATTTGCTGCTGGCTACTTTATAAAATACAGGTTAATATACTTGGACAGGGCATGGGTGTGTGGTAGTCAACAGGTTGTCTATAAATAAGAAGGGAAATTATATAAAATATCTTTGGCAAACCGAGGATAGTAAACAGGACTCATTCAAAAACTTAGAATGTGTACCATTAATAAAAGTCTGAGGTGTCAAATGCTTGTGAGTAATAATTTGCCGGCCTAGATGATGTAAGTTCACCGGAATGGGTGAAGTGAATTCTACATTTTGGCCGTTCTTGATAGAAGTTGACAGTTGCTTTTGCAACAATGTGTTTGTTCAATATTCTTCACAAAATGAAGTTAAAAAGATGTTATTAGAATGTCTGT
>NW_026853484.1:0-14824 GCF_026571515.1 Ruditapes philippinarum
ATTTAAATTGATAGGTTAAAATTCTTCAACATCCCTCGTACAAGCAACAGTGAATAGATCTGGAAAAGGAAAGATCCCTCGGAAGCATTGAAAGAAAAACATTATATAACAATTGCAGACTCTGTTCATGAGAGATAATGTTTAAGTTCAGCATAAAGTTTCGCTTTAAACATTATTTATTTTATCTCAAATGTTAAAAATTCTTGCAGCTTATTTCAACCACAACTCTTCTCCGTTGTGAGAAGAAAGGTCATGAATTCATTAGTGCTCGAACCTAATATTGAATCTAAAATCTGACTTAAATGGTCACATGACAATATCAGGCTTAGTGTGAAGAATACCGAATTATTGTTAAAAAAGGAATACATGCACTTTGATGCCCGCACAGTGGTATCCAAGGGTTTGTATAGGAGCTGGCATGCCACAAAATCGCCTGTTGTATGCAAGGGTTTGTATAGGAGCTTGATATATAGTAAATTCATGCACATATAGTCATGCCATTAGAAATAATAAATTTCATCAATAGTAATCAAAGGGAGAACACATCATAAGAAAACCTAGAACAAACATTAAAACCTGTATAACAATAAGTACCACTCGAAATTATCGAAATAGGCCGGAAGACATTTTAACAAAGCATTTAATATCACGTTTGAGATACAGAAAAGCAATCGACTTGACTTACGGACATTTATGAATAAAGTGAAATTTTCCATCTTTCATAATGATTGTTAATTGCACTGCAATATATTTTACAATTTTCAGAGGTTGTTTGATCGTCTTTGTAGTTCTTTTGAATGCTTTTTCTTTTTAATACATTTAATCGACCTAATCGTCATTGAAACAAGCATGTCACTATTACTTTTATATTTCTACAACTTTCCATTAAACAACCAATTAATCTTTTTTATTAACCTATTCTTTATGCTTTGTGGCTTAACTGTTATCTTTTACCGCAATCCACTCAAAAAGCCGTTATAGCTATAAGCTAACTTACGCACACTATTTATTTCAATTATATCAAAGTTCTTAAAAACAGTTCAAAAGCTTAGATTCTTTGATTAAACAATGATAAATTATAATGAAAATGCAATATAATATATTAAATTGAATTGTTTGAACTATTAACTATCGGAACTCTCTGTTGGTTAAACTTTTATCGGTAGCTGTTTTAATATTAAATTCTGCAATCAGTTTGATAAAAAGCCTTATTTCAACCTTGCCCCATTGCTCTTGGTTATTCTTCCAATTTAATATGCATAAACATTTGATATCTTGTATATTTGCTAGAAAGTAACATTACCATGGTCCATTTGGGAGCGATCAAATCATTCAAATCATACCAAACGAAATGATTAAGAGCAGCTATCGAATGAAATTATGATAAATGAAATAATTCCTAGTAAAGCATTAAAATGTTTTATTCCCCGTGTTTCCTATAGGAATACCATGTTATCTATAAAATAACGAGATATATTCTTCCAGTATATACTGGCAAGTGGGGTGTGTAAGCAACTCTCAGAAAAAACAACAACACTTTTTGGTCTTTTGGTCACACAAATGAAAAAAAAAATGTCAAAGAAACAATAGAAATATATATTTTGTCAGTTTTAATGTTATAACATTGAAATAGACGCTATGATTTCGTGGAAAGATTTGTATATCAAAAGAGTCTCATACTTTATAAGACGTAGTACTTTAATAACAATATGTAAAAAAACTTTATGTATGAATGCAAAATCTCTTCAAAACTAATAAAAATCTGGAGAAAAAAAAGTGATCCCTCGGAAGAATTAATATCATTGAAATTACATGAAAATTGCAGACTCGATCCGTACATGTGGGGTAATGAAAGAGTACAACATCTTTCAAGCCCCCCTAGCACCGGCTTAAGCAGAACTCAATTTTCAACACTTATAAATGTTGGAATGAATGATCTCAGAAGACGCCTTTCTCCAATGTTTAACTACTTTAAAAGAAAACACAAAGAGACGAATTAACAACCCAAGTCATTAAGTTGAGTAACCTTTGGACCAAAAAAGGGACATACATATTTTAAAACTGTTCGTTTGCGGAGTTCAAATCCCACTTTTAAAGTTACCTTTCATGCATTCGCATAATAATAATTATAAGATAAATGTATTCCATTACGACTTAAATCCAAATAGTCGTTCGCTTTTGTCAACATTATCTAATTCGGTTGAAACATTACGCAATAAAATCAAATCACACAAAATCCATGACCATTTCTGAATCAATGTGCAACGTTAGCTTTAAAATATTTCAAATGATAATTTAGAAACATTTAATTTAAACACCGACTTTCTCACGCATTGTCTTACCACAATGAACATTTGCTTTAAGTTATTCTGAGTTCTCACATCTTATAAGTGCATTGAAATGGTGGTCATCACTAGCATTCTTTGTTGCTCTTTTTGACATTTGGTCTTGATCTCTGGAATTCATACAAAGTTCGTATCCATTTACCACCATCTTTTCAAGACGAATATTTGTTTCAAGTTATTTAAAAAACAACGCTCACTTATAATAACAGATATATTATTTTTATGAGGTTTTAACTCTTTTGCCTTGACTTTAAAAATTAGAAAATATAAGTTCTTGCAAAATTCAAATTAAGGATGAGAATCACTGGTGATTTGTTATTGACTTTTCGTTCAAAATATCGGAAGTGAATGAATTGAAAGCACTGTAAATAAGGGCAAGCTAATGACGAAAGTCAAATGCATGTGTGACAGAATTACTAGTAGACCTTCCTTTCACGGTAATTTTGATGCGTAAGAATATTTGTACTGGTTGCAAAACCGCCGTTTTTTTTCAATATTGCTATCAATATATACAATTGAAGAATTTGCCATTGATTGACCAGCCCTCACAGTATCAGAATCAAACTATTAAGAGAGCTTCACAGACTAATCACAAAATGCAGTTTTTGACTGAAGGCAGTAACCAGATTTTATGTTATAGTGATATATTTCCTTATACGAAAATCCGAACATAGAGCATTTTTCCTTCATATTGTTTTAAAGTACAATTGAAACTGTAAGCGATTAAAAGCTACAAAATAGCAGATAAAACTACCCCTATCGAAGTAATTGTGATACCTGAGGTATTAAAGCAATTATAGATATTCTCATTACAGAAATCTGATTTGACTGATCGATAAGAGTGAATTATTTTGTATAAAATATTGATAAAACTTTAAAGCAGCTTGCCCTAGATTCATGCTCATTTTCAAGAATATTTTGAAAATCTATTATAAAGTAAAATATTGTCAAGTGAACAAAGATAGTAATTAACACAACGTAAATTACCAACAAAAAACAACAACAACAAAAAAAGAGTCAACTTGAATTTCTTATTTTGGCTCGTCTGGAGGCATGCATTTTATCATGATTGGTCTCTGTCAAACATAGGTTAAACCTTAATAATAGCTTCCTCTTCACAAAGTATCAAAATTAGGATCTAAAATGATTTTGAAAGAGTTATCCAAAAATTTTGGTAACACTACACATAAAATAACATAAACATTTAAAAATGAACATTTCTAAAAAAAAAAATAAAAAAAATAAAAAAAAGATTAATAAATAAATAAATAAATATAACAATAGATGAATAAATAAATAAATGAATGAATGAATGAATGAATGAATGAATGAATGAATGAATAAATAAATAAATAAATAAATAAATAAATTATATTCGTAAAAAAGTTGTTACCTTTAAGCCGGTGCTAGGGGGCGTGGACGATATATCGAACTTTCCAGTACAGTCCACGATCAGGTTCAAACCGAGCCTGCAACATTTTCAGTATTGCTCTCTTGGGCGTTCTTTAGGGATTCTGTTTCTTTTTTTAATTTTTAAAACAAATCGGATTGGACTTAATGAATGAGGAGTAAAGTATGTAACAAGTCAGAACAAACGCAATAAATGATTGATAAGAATGCCAATGTACCCGGACAAAAACGGTATTAAAGGGAGCCGTAATTATAATAACTTTTTCTTTTTTAAGTGTTCAGATAACTATTTTAAAATGTTCTTTCATTGGCTGAGGATTATGAATTATGAAAATTATAACACCTTATCACTACCTTTTATGATTCATAAGAAAAAAGGAACAAAATGCAATTTTTTAAGACTAAGATACAATACGACAGCAGAATTTAATCAACGTCATGATAAACAAAAATGTTCAATAAGCATATGGCTAGAGTTATTCCGCAGATGTGTCCACTTGAGTTAAGAATACATTAAACAGAAATCGGCTTTAAAATCTCAATTCTTCGTAACAGTTTTACGCTCGATTAAAAAGACATTTGCAACCGATGGCAAAACATGTTCATTTAATCTGCTTAACCGGTGATTGAACATGGTTCGAGTCAGCTAAATCTGCAAATAAACATTTTACCGATCAATTTAATTTAAATTTGCTTCGATACAATTACAAGCTTTTTTATCTTGATTCAATGTCACAGGGCGTTAATGTAAATAAAATAGGTACAATTTAGCATTTTGTCAAATTCAATACAATACAAATTCCTTTAACATACATTAAGTTAAATGTATGAAATTTTATTTCCAGATGTTCACAGAATGGAAAATAAGTTCTTTTTCGTTTTACAACTTGTTATTTTGCTTCACAGAATACAAGTGTTACTCTCAAAGTTTATGGAATAATACAGGTTTTGAATAGGAGGCAACTTATGACAATATGATTTATAGGGATTGAAGTTATGTTCACATAACGAATACGGAAAATATTAGGTTTATGGGGTTAGGGATGTGGGGGCACACATAATTAAGCTTGATTGCCCATTGCTCTCTTTGGGCTCGGAAGACTGCTGAAAAGCAACGTTGCAAAAACGAAGAAGATACAAAATATATTTACCTAAATTTTCAACAAACAAACAAAGAAACACATATACATCGTCTATATCATGATGGGCTTTATTTTATTTTTTTTTAAATCACGATGAAGTCAAATTGCAATATTATAAAAATTAAAGCTTTGTGAACACACATATTTCTAATGACAATGGTCAGTAAATTCATTAAGCTGCACCCTTTTCATTGCAATCCATTTCCATGAGAGCCCACAGGTGGCGTTGTTTCATGGGTCAGCGAGTAGTTTCATTATCAGTTGAGGAGTATCAATTTATTAAAGAAAATTAATCCGCCCAAGTATTTTGTTGAGGGTTTGGCGACTCACCCATGTGTGTAATTGATCGTGTTCTTCTACTGCCCCCTTTTAAAACTAGGTTTGTTGAATTAAAACATGCGTGTAGAGCGGCATGCGTCAAGTTTCGCGAGCAAAAAGAGCATCTAAAAACACAATTCTTTGCCATCATAAATGGAAAAAAACCCTGTAAGATGACTTGTTGGAGGGAAATATTAAATGAATTTAAGATGTTTTTGTGTTTGGTCAAAGGTGTTTTTCTTTAAAGAAATGACATAACTAGACTTATTTAGCAATAGGAATATAAAAAGTAGTACTTTTAATCTATTTTCACATAATACAAATATATTCTTATAAAATAATTATGTTAAAAATTCGAATTTAATTAGCAAAAATATGTTAATTTAGAATGTAAACATAGATACAACTTATATAAAAGACATCTGTAAGCCTTTAAGTTTAATCTATTATGAAAAAAATGATTAATTTAAACACAACAAAGCTTCAAGATGAAAAAACACCTGTTTATGAAATCTTCTTCTGAGCGCTCATGCATTTTGTTCTCTTTGACATAAACATCCTTGTCTGCAGATTTGTCTTTTGTAATTTGATAAATAATGTAAATATATGCAAAAAGAGATGTTAATTTCATAATAAGCCGTGAAAAGCTTGTAAAAATATTGTTTTATTATTTCCTTGAGCTGTGCGTTTACGCCAAGTCTTTCATTCATTTTAAACCGATATCATTAGGAGATCCAAAGTAGGCAAATGACTTTAATAGCGCCTTGTATAAAACGGCGTAGACAAACGCACTGTCATCTGTTGTAGCGAAGGAGTAAGTACATCTGTCTGTATGAATATCGAGGAAACCTGTTTGTCATGATAATGTGTGAAATACAAATTACCCTGTCCAATAAAGTAGAGGATGTATGTAAATTCATTTTTCATTTTTGACGACGGGTTTGTATTTGAACAATATGTAGTATGTAGTTATGTTAGAAATGCATGCTTCATTATTTATGTTTAAGGCTTTGCATGACCTTAACATTGTCAACTTTTTTTTTTTTTTTTTAATTTGTAATTTTATTAACCCCGTCATAGGTACAAAGGGGTCGGGGAGCATCCCCAGTGTACCTTACAATTACAGTATTAGTATATGGTATGCAAAGGTATAAGTTGTATTAGTATCTAACATTTGTGTCGAGCAATATATTAATAGTTCATAAACACTTAAAAGTTTGTATAGATCATTATTCTTTTTAATACTACTATTTTTAATACTACATAGTTTCAAGCCTTTAAAAAGAATGGAAATTTTAATATGTATCTGTGTATTCAAAGAATTATTAATTAATATATAGAGTTCTAAGAGAATCTTGTAATTTGCAATTCTAAAAATGAGTAAAAGGCTCCTATAAAAATAATAAGATGGAAAAATTTGCTTTTAATAGTTCCTTAATTGTAAAAGTCATTCTACAATGTTACCTCACTTGTGGATATTTATCAAAAATCAAAAATTATGATATTTAGAGGAGAGTAGCATGCTTTGTAAGACTTTTACCAATATACCAGTGTCTTATCTGACCTTTAAACTCCCAATTACTTTTTACAAAATTATAAACAGCTAATTGTTGCCCACTTAATGGATTAAAAGGAATTATCTGTCCATTTATATACAACCTTATGAACATATTTATCCAAATTTGTACAACAAAACATTCAATTTCTTCATCAAATTAAAAGTACATGTACATATTCTACTCCATGTCTTATCTATTAATAAAGTTTGAAATTGGCATAGTCAGGAACCAAAATTTGTGAACATGTGAAATTTCAAGGAATAAAAAAGGAAATAACAGAGTAATACTACACAAATTGTTTTCACAGTTTGAATTATGCAACACCATCTACAAATTATATACTGTGGTGGATAAAATTTTTAGGGGTATAAAAAAGACCGGAAGAGAAAAAAAAATCAAGAAAAAATAAAAAGGACATAAAAAAAGGGTTTGGTGCTATCTATGCGTATTTAACCTGAGTAACTTAAGACTTGATTTAAAACTAAGAACACTTTTGCTGGAATGGATGAGATAGGGGCTGGTGGAAGTCTCCTTATAATATTATTTGGCAATGCGGATTAAGAATGTCAAAAGAAAAATTATTAACTTAACTCAATAGATTAATATACTTATGCCATGCTTTTTCAAACAAATCAAGTTTAAAAGATTGTTTTGATATATATTTTTCAGTTTTATAAATGGCACATATTTGATTTTTGCTAAACTAGGCCTTGTTTGTTTTATTCTGCTATAATATATATGAAATTTGGCATTTATAATTATTTGGTTTGTAACACTATCCAGATATATATTACCAAATAAAATATCTGAAAGGCTCCAACTATTGAAATTAATATTACATTTGTCCTTTATATACAGCTGTAGCTGTGTCCAAAACTGTTTTATAATATCGCAATCAAAGAATAAATGCACCAACGTTTCTTTTTCGTTTTGACAAAAAGTACAAATATCTTCATTCATAATATTCATTTTCTTAAGTAAATAATTAGTCGCAAGAATTCTATGATTAATTCTAAATTGAAACCATATTAATTTTGGATCTTTCGTAAATTTATATGTAATATCATATATTGAGTTGTTCTGGAAAAAATTAGGATCAATTTTATCAGATATTTCATTCATCCATTTTTGTAAAGAATTTGGATATTGTTCTGATAAGTGCATGACCTTATAGATAGAACGACATCCTTTTATATCCTTGATAATTGTCAATACAGTTTGTGGGATAGGTAGATTATATTTTTGTTCTTTCGCTAAGTCTTGTACATTTAATTTCAATAAATATAATTTTACTGCTGTTATGATACTCCTATATTCTAGAAAATTACTTCTCACTTTAAATATTGCACAAAATTCATCATAAGTATAATAATTTCCCTCTTGATTGACCAGATCTCCTAAAAACAGAATTCCACCAGCAATCCATCTATTCAGATGAATGCTGGAATTTCCAACCTTAATATTAGGGTTATCCCACAAATGAATGGAATAATAATGACTAACATATTTTGGCTGTAAGTTTAAAGATAGGGAATAATAGCTCTGTAAAACATCTTTCCAAAATGGATTGATGTCTAACTGCAATTTTCTTTTCACAAAATTTATTCCATACCTTGCTATTTCCTTAATATAAGGGCAAATACTTTCTACCAATTTCACATAATTATTGTTTGAATGTATAAGTCTCCTAATCCAGGTAACCTTTAGACTATTCATAAAACATCGAAGGTCAATCATTTTTAAACCTCCAAACTTATAATCTTGAGTGATTATATTCCTCTTAACTTTATCCATACCTTCATTCCAGAGAAATTTGAAGAAAAGATTTTGAATTAAATTAATTTTTTTCTAAAGGTGGATTAGGTATACTCATAATTAAATGATTTTAGTTTGGCAAGTGCCAAAGATTTTACCACTACAATTTTTCCGATAGGTGAGATAATTCTTTTAGACCAAATTGCGAAAAGTTTCTTTAATTCTTGAATTTTTGCATCATAATTAAGACTTATCATTTGGCTTAAATCTGTGGAAAACTTAATACCTAACAAAGTAAATGTTTCATTGTTCCAATCAAGATTGTACTCTGGGCAGATCACAGAATTGTTATTTTTAAGAGAACCAAACCCAAACCACTTTAGTTTTTTCTGTATTAATAACAAGGCCTGACATATTAGCATAGAATTTTAAAATTTTCATTGTGTTTTTTAAAGATTTCTCTGTGCCATCTAGAAACAAGCTAGTATCATCTGCATATTGAGACACTTTATATTCTTTGCCTTGAATTTTGATACCTTTTATATCATGATTACTTCTGATCAAAATTGAAAGAATCTCAGCACATATAATGAACAGGTACGGTGACAGGGCATCCCCTTGACGACAGCCTCTCTGAAGAGAGAACCAGTCTGACATATGTCCATTTACTATAACACAAGACTCCACATTTGTATAGAACAGCTTAACCCATGTTCTAATTGAAGGGCCAAAATTAAAAAACTCTAAAACTTTAAACATAAAATCCCATGACACTGAATCGAAAGCAGCCGCAAAATCAATGAGAAGTAACAATCCTGGAATATTATTTTTCTCAGTATAAAATAACAAATCATACAGCATTCTAGTATTAGATGCCATTAGTCTACCGGGTATAAATCCTGTTTGGTCATCATTTATAATATATGTCAAATTATTCTTTATACGAAAGGCTATTGAAGCAGAAGCAATTTTATAAGCCACATTCAATAATGAAATTGGCCTCCAATTTTTTAAGTATAATTTGTCTTTATTGCCTTTTGGGATACAAGTTATAACCCCTTGTTTTTGTGTAACTGACAATTCTCCTGTATTATAAGCATAATTTATAGAATTAACAAGAAAAAAACCTATATCTTTCCAGAAAAATTTAAAGAATTCAACAGTAAATCCATCATTACCAGGACTGGTATTATTAGACATTTTTTTTAATGAAGTTAACATCTCTTTATAAGTCAGTTCTCCTTCAATAGACTGCTTAATATTTTCTGGTATTGAAGGAGTATTGATACCTTCAAAAATATTTTCAAGTGATACATCAATTGTTTCATTTCTTTTATAAAGATTTTCATAATGTTGTTTTGTTTCAGTTATAATATCCTTCTGTGTTTGTAATAAAAGACCATTTTTAGATATAAGTGAGTTCATTAATTTTGATATGTAATTTCGATTTTCTAAATTACAAAAATATTTTGAAGGTTTTTCACCTTCAATGATCCACTTTGCTTTTGATCTTATAAAAATTCCCTCCATTTTTTTCCTTCTTAGAGTCAGAAGTTCATTTTTTTTTCCATCTAAAGTTTCATAGTTGATATTTGGTTTCTTTTCAATATTTTCTATTTCTTTTAGAAGTACATCCTCTTTATCAAGTTCCATTTTTTTCTTATGTGATGCATAGCTTATAGTTATCCCCCTAATATTAAGCATTAAAGTCTCAAAAAAAAGTTGGTTATTAATGCTGAACCTTAATTCTTCAATATCAACATCATTAATATTTGTATTATTCTCCAGAATATTTGTTGCGTATTGTATTTTTGTCTCTTTAATAACATTTTTCACCTGTTCTATATATACTTCATCTTTCAGGAGTGAATTATTAAATTTCCAATATGATCTCCCCTTTTGAAATTTTCCAAATTGAAATGATATCAATATTAAAGAATAATCAGTACGGTAGCCAGGTAGAATCCTTGCATTGACTATGTCAGTATATAAATAATCCGAAATTAAGAAAAAATCTAAACGGGCCTTTTTTATGGGATTTCGCCTAAACCATGTATATTCTTTTTTTTCAATATTACTTTCTCTCCAGCAGTCCATCAAATTAAAATCAGACATTAAGGTATGTACTTTGTCTCTTGCATTTGGATTGTTAAATGTAAGTAATTGTAGCTATCAAATTCTTGATTAAGAACTAAATTAAAATCTCCAGCTAAAATAAAAAAAAGAGTTATCAAACTTGGACATTTTATTCGAAACTGTATCGAAAAAACTTGGGCTATCCCTGTTTGGACCATAAATATTCACAAGAGTAATGTTTTTCCCACATATATTGCAATTTAAAACGAGTAAGTTACCATCTTTATCTTTTTCTATATCATTTATCTTACACTCAAAATTGTTATTAATAAAAGTTGCAACACCTCTGGACTGACTGTTAAAATTTGAAAAATATGTTTCATATCCCCAAATGGAACGTATATATTGCTCATCTTTATTTGTGAAGTGTGTGTCCTGCAACATACAAATGGAGTATTTTTTACTTTTTAAAAAGTTAATAACATCTCTCCTTTTAGCCCTGTCACCAAGTCCCTGTACATTCATGCTTGCAATGGAGACATTATTTGTCATAATTTAACTTGAAAGGTTTTACTATTACTTTAATAAAATAAAACATGGGAAAGCAATTCATTAACCACTTTAAATTGTTCATAGTTTTTAAACTTCTCACCAAATGGAGATGATAATTATTATATGCAATATAAATTTTACAGAGAAATTCCACCAAACCACCCAAAAAACCCATTTCCAGCATGTTCCTGGGAAAATTACAAAGAATTTGAAAAAAACCTGGCTCATGAAATTGAAGAAAGCAAAAATCTGCTAGAGAAATAGGTTATTAAACAAAAAGAAAATAGATAAATAAAAGAAAATATCCATATGTTTTTATATGTATTATTACCTAATTAGAGCCAAGACAGTGGGGCATTAAGTTAAAATATTATTATGGACTGATAATTTAATCAAATTAATAGTGATTATTATTAGATGAAATAGAAAAAAAAATAGAAAAAATCAGTGCAAAAAAAACCTTTCGCCTATTTTCTTCTATATTTTTTTTCTTGACTTACTATAAACACTGCTAGATAAACACTGAACAGACTTGTTTCAAATATACAGGGCTACAGACTACAGTACAGTGCATTCGAAATGAATAAAATACATTATAATGAATAATATCTCTAATATAAAACATGATCACTTACTCTTTCTAAATACATATTAATGATGTATAATGTAGCAGTTCTGTGACATGTGACAAAAAAGATTTATTCCTCACGACCGGCTGAAACACTTGATTAAATCGAATGGATGTTTGCCGTAAAGTTCAGTCTATCTGAAAAGATTTTAACAGGACACAAAGAACCGAATTCTTGAAGATAAACAACAGAAAATAAAATTTAAAAAAAAACACACACCCAAAAAATCAGCTAGATCTAGATCCTGAACCCTAGATCTAAACAGGCGAATACAACTATATATGCATTCCTATTTGTTCAAAAGATTGACAAAGATCGTTTGAAAAGATATTACTAAATGAACAAGTACTGTCGGACAAAAGTAGATCTATTTTTGTAAATAGATAATTGTGACCAGATGATTATATTTCGTGGTTCGCGAAAACCCAAAATATTTTTTCTAAACACCAGTAAAAGATATTTCACCTTTAAAAAATTCTTTCTTATCATCAATAATGACTTAAAATTGTTATCATTATAAACGATACTTATCTAATATTGGCCTAAATGTTGTTTATTGTCAAAATCTTTCTATGAATTAAAAGGCACCATGGAGGCTGCCATTTTACTTCCGTACGTTATTTCACGAGAGTTCAACGCGATTCCTAGTCACATGACTTGACCCGCACGTTGATTGGTCAAATTAATTTGTAGTTCTCAGTTTCAGCCAATCGTAAGCGAAAACCCACCTGACACAGATAAACAATAATAATCACACGTGTTCCGAAGCACATGTAAATGTTATTATTATTAGGTTTATCTTTGATCATAACAATATTATCATTATTATCACTTATAGATAAAAGCAAACAAGTGACATTGTATATCAAACTAAAAAAACAAACAACAACAACAACAAATAACCGCAAAACTCTGTATTCTTTTGTTAACTAGATAAAAAGTCTTAAAATTTGAATCGCTTTTAATTATATCTGTCCAAATGAAGAAAATAGACTGGCAAAAGAAACCTATCAGTGTTTTACGTATACATGCAAGATTTTATTTTTGTATCTTCTTAACAAGAGGTGTTTTCTGTTACCGCCGATGGAGTTCCTGAGTTTTGATATCCAAGAAACTTCGGATCAATAAACACTTTGTCCAAATCTTCCAGCCTCCTCACAGCGAATTTTTTATTATTTTTCAATAAGGCAATGATCCGACCTTCATCACTCCATACTGCCTTTACTTTGCTATGTTCCGATACGTGTTCGAGAAGTCTAGCATTCATCTTTGTGAGGTCTTCACGTATTACCACATAAGATCCTTTAAGAACTCTGCGTACCTTCATCACTTGCTTCTTCACTAGCCTCTGGACAAATTTACAAATAATTACCCGGTTTCCATCACTTCTAAACTCCCCTAATCGGTGCACAATATCAAAATCACTTATTGAGAGTTTAATTTTGAGCTTGTCGTTCAAGAGCTGTTGAACCTTCTTACATGTTTCTTCATCCGTTTCTGATACATTGTCCTGAACACCATAGATCCGGACACTGTTTCGTCTGGTATACTGCTCTAGATTGTTATTGTTAAATTCTGAAACTTTGATTCTATCAACAAGGGCACATGATTTTTCTTCAAGTAATTTATTGATTTTTTTTAAGTTTTCATTTTCGGACTCTAAAGTATCCGTTTTCACCTCAAGATCCGAAACTTTATTTCTGATTTCAAAGATCGTTGTCTCCAAATCTGTGACTTGATCTTTCAGAGCTTTTTGATCTTCTTTTATCTTATCAAACTCGTTTTTCATTTTATTTTCTATAGATGTTTTTAACTCATTCAGTTTCTCATTGAGCATTGATTCACTAATCATTTCTTTGAACTTACTCTCAAGGTACTCCTTAGAAGCTAACATATCTAACCTTTCCTGTAATTTTTTCCACATGTCCGCTAAGTCGATCGGAGCCCCAGTTGTAAGATGCTTGTCGTGTGTTGACTGCTTCTCACTTTTTTTTGATTTGTCATTTGCTTTTTGGGCTTTGCATTTGGACTGTCCACTAGAGACGTGTCTGTCTCCGTACAAACAGACTCTTCCGACTGTTTTGCTCCTCCCTTTGACCTTGATCTCGTTGCATTCTGCTTTGTGCTTGTGTTTGTGGTCTGTTTCGACATCTTCAGAAAACAACTATAATATTTGTGTATACACTTTGCTACGATAAACTAAGTACATGTATCTACCTGACGTTACGCTATATGAATTCGTGAAAGTCGTGCAATAATCTCACATTCCCGCCTATTGTTTATCGTCTCATACCAAATTTTCCCTTTCTCCAACTTCAAAATGCCAAACTATTTATACCATCATATTCCTCGTAAAATTTCCTTTAATCTCCATATAAAATTTAGTTTTTTAAATCCCACTTTTATTTATAAATTTATCCTTTCTTTCACACTGATGTTAAACACGTCTTAGTACGACTAGCAATGTTTATGGGTTTTTGATTTCATATACTATTTGCCTAAATTACATATATCACCATGAAATGTATCAAAGCTGTTTAAGAGTGTAAGAACTGAGACATTGAACAGGATAAAAGTATCACGTGATGTCCAAGCGAATAATCGCCGGATTGTATCAGTTATGTTTGAAAAGTTGATGAGCTAAGTACTCCTGGTTCGATCGATGTCCTTTTCAAATTTGTTGTGCCATTAATATTAGCAAATTTGCAGATGTTTTCAAATTATTGCATATTAGCATTTCGTGTTTAAATATGTTATTTTGCTATAACCTGAATTGTTTATAGATTCACCAATAGTTAACATATCTTGGCAAGAAAACAAAGATATATTCGTCGGTGATGACGTTCACTTGACTTGCCACGTGGAAAGTAATCCACCGTCAACAATATCTTGGTACAAACAGTCTGGTTTAATTCAAGGCGAGTATAATACAGAAATCTGTAAATCATTGACAATATGCTACACTTTATGTAATCAATCAGAATTATCAATAAAAACCAAAAAACTGTTTCCTTGATTTTAGTTACTTTACTAGTTGT